>NW_026915718.1:0-154510 GCF_034315485.1 Pezoporus occidentalis | reverse complement strand
CACGGGCGCGCCCGCACCCCACGTCCTGCCCTGGGCTGCAGCGCGGCGGTGCCGCGGCACCGGGGGCTTCGCAGGAGCCCGCACAGCGCCGGTAACCGCACAGAGCCGCGCTTGTTCCGAGCCCGGCGGCAGGGAGGGGACGCGCCCGTCCGAGGCTGGGTTTTGCCCTGCCTTTAATTAGGGCCGGTCGAGAATAGAAGGACGCAAATAAAAGGGCAAAGCTCTGCAAAAAGGCCGCGGTTTTGTGCCCGGCGCTGCTCCGGGGGCCGCCACGTCGCGCCCAAGCGGTAACCCCCGAAGCTCTCCATGCCCCCCGGCTGGCACCGGTCAGAGCCCCGAGCGCTGCTGCGGCCAAACCGCTGCTATTCTGAGACCTTCAGCCTCGCCCTGCTGCTGAAGGACGCCCTCCGCTATGTGCCAACAGCGGCAGCCTCCCCCAGCACCAACCCGGCTACCAGGGAACTGGTTTATCCCTCATGGAGCCGGAGGCATTCGGGGGGGTTGAGGCAGAGCGCACCCCGCTTCCCCGGCAGTGTGGGCTATGATTGCCCTCCTTACGTGTTCCCCACCTCTGGAGCTAGACCAGCCCCTGTTAACCCAGCAGCCGTGTTCAAACCGCAGCAGTGGGTACGCGGCCCTCAAAAGGGCAACTTCTCTGCTGCCTCCCATCTCCTTCCCCCTGAGGGGCAGTGGGGCAAAGATCGTTCCCGACCCATGGCAGACGGAGGAGCCTGGCAGGGAGCGATCCTCGTATCCCAGTGATTTTCCACTGTTAAGAACCGTGGAGAGCAAGTGAGGACAGCGCCTGCTGCATGGGCTGAGCCGGCTCCCTGCAGCCCCGGGACAGGCAGGCGGCCCTCGCCCGCTGCACGTTTCCCTTGGAGCGGGTCCCGCTTTCTCACCCCCGAGGTTGCATCAGCACCCATCAACCAGCGCTGAAGCCCGCAGCATCCACGTCCTGTGGCCTATCCCTCCCCTGCTTCACCTCCATCCTGCAGCGCACAGAGCAAGCTGGGTTATGGCTTACCCATGGAATCTGTGCCAGACCCCCTTGTGCCCATGAGCTCCGTGTAAAACCAAAGCTTTCCTTTACTATCCCTATGGCTCAGTCTCCAAGGCACATGGATAAAGGAACCATCAATTGCAGCCAGTCACTTCCTGCTGTCTCAACAGTGTTCTCTAATAAAGTGTCTTTTATAGCAACAGAGGTTTGGTGGTTGAATAATATTTATATGGTCAATATCAGGAAAACCTTAAAGAACTAACAAGCAAGACAACAGCGAGCTCCATTCACTTCATGGAACCTCCCTGCGTTCCTCCTGTTGACATGGGCTTTGGTTTTGTATTTAGCATTGAAAGTCCCCAATAAGGACTCACCAGAGCAGTGGTTAGCTCACTGCCCATCAGCAGCCACTGTATTTTATATGTTCAGTTCTATATAACATGGAGAAAACAGGAAATGTAGGCAGCAAGACTGGGCTTTTCATTCGATGGGATGAGCTTCTGCTGAGCTGGCACAGGAGATGCCCAGGTAACACTGATCATCTCCACACAGGACACGTTGGCCACGCTCTCACCACCGTGCTGGTGAGCAGAGCAAGGTGATGCTCTCAGTACCTGCAGCTCTCCTAGAGCACGCTGCCCTCATCCTGCTGGAAATCCTATTCTCACCCATGGAAGCAAGTCCAATCTCAGCCTGCTTTGTCATAACCCAAGCCTAAAAAGCCTCCGACTCCCTGCCAGTCACCCAACATAACTGACACTGATCAGCACAACGGGTTCTGAAGAGGCTGACCGGAGTGACAAACGTCTCATCGCAGCCCCCAGGTGCTGAGTGCGTTTAGAAAACACTCGAGGACAAAACTCTGGGCTCTGCCTCAGTGCAATTCCTAAAGGAGCTCAGACAATTGAGCTGGCAAGAGCCATGAGGAGTCACTGCAACACGGACACAGTGCTCAGCGGCTCTCATTAGGGAAGCACTTCAGCAACGTGATCGCCTGAGGGACCAGGGCATTAGCAAGGAGTTAGGAACAAGCTGCACGTTGGAGATGTTTCCCACTTCAGTGAGTTACTTCGGATCCCAGTCTGGATACTGGCAGAGCAGAAGCTGCCTTCCTTCATCCGCTTCATTTGCTGCCTGGAGAAGCAGGCAGCGATCAGCTCCACTGCCATCTCCTGGCTCATCCTCCTCCCGCGGCTCCTCCGCAGGGCTCTCCTCAACAGAAAGGACACAGATTAAACTGCAGCTGCCTGGGGAACGATTTCTCTGCGGGATGGGAAAGCCAAGAGCTCCGGCAGCACCACAAGGTACCACGGGTTACACTGGTTTAAACTAAACTGGATTTCTCTTCTGTGTCAATCTACCATCAGTTTTGGGCAGAGCAGGCATAGCTGGATTACTGTCAGCAGCGAAAACACATCTAAACCGAGTTAATTACAATCCATGAGTCACTGCATAGTAAAATCCAGTTGTTTTCTGGTAGTAGCTTCAGTACCCACAGAACCCCAGCCAACTTTTCAGGCCAAGCAGGAATTTTCCTATGAATTAAGAACTCTAAAGACACGGTTTCTGTAAGAACCCAAACCCTGAGTCCAGGTAAAGCAGCATATTCTGACCTGCTCCCTGTTTCCTTGGTGATGGCTGATGAATCATTTTCCATTACCGCACGGAATGGACAGTTAGGGAACGTGCCTCCTTGGTGCTCTCCTTCTGCCCCTGGGATCTGGGCCAGTGGGCAGCTAAAGGCAAATCCAAGCTCGCTGGCCACATAGGATGCATTTCCTTGCAGCACCCTGCAGGAGCTGCGCTGTGGAAGGGAGGTGCAGGGATCCTGCTGGGATCACGGGAGCTGCCTAAGAATCAGAGCACAGTTAAGAAAGCCTAGGTCCCGTTCAAGACCTTTGGACTGGGACCTAAGGCTTAGCAGAAAGCTGATACCTTCATGCTTGGGCTGCTTGGAAGGAATCATTTTTCAGTCTGAACTAATTTTATGGATCATTATCCGAGGCCTCTCCAGCTGAAACTCTATGTCCTGTTCCCTGCTTTGCTCAAGCGATCACAAACACACTGTGAGCTGAGCAAGACTTCCCCGTTGTTATTTTATTGTGTCCCCAGCTTTTTGCCCGTAGGTAAGCAAAATGCAACCACAAAGAGGCAACCGATTGTGATCTCCTTTATGATTACAGCCACCATCCATGCCTGAAAAACCTTAGAGAGGAAATGATGCAGAAGAGCTAAGAACCGAAAGGGGAAATGGTGATCCTGGGCTGGGGACAGTTGTCTGGGTCAGAAATAGCAGAGCACTGGTGCCCACTGTCACTCACTGGCATCGTGGCAGGCAGGTTCCACATCTGCACAACAGGGTTATTGACTCGCCTGACAGCCACACACTACATTTACTCAGCCTGGCTGCTCAAGTGACCACCACCGCGAGCCCTCAAGCAGCAAAGGTCTCTTTACAACCCTTCCTCCCAGTCTGACTCAAAGCTGATTGAGAAAGCTGGCTTCCTGCTAAAGGTGTGAAGCGATTCTCGCAGCCTGCGAGGTCCGGATGAAAGCACACCAGGATTTTATAGGGCGAGGACACAAACACCCCTTCACTTCAGTGCCTGCACTGAGTTCCTGGGGAAGAAGTAACTCGAATAGGCTGGAGTCCTGGTGGGAAAGCAAAACTGGAAACGGTTCTGTAATGTGCTGCAAGCTCTCAGCTCGGTGCATGGCTGCAGGGGTACCGTGCAGCTGCAAATGCAGCACCGATCTGAACGAATACAGCACCGATCTGAACGAATACAGCACCGATCTGAACGAATACAGCACCGATCTGAACGAATACAGCACCGATCTGAACGAATACAGCACCGATCTGAACGAATACAGCACCGATCTGAACGGATACAGCACCGATCTGAACGAATACAGCACCGATCTGAACGGATACAGCACCGATCTGAAGGAATACACCACCAATGTGAACGATTACACCACCAATCTGAAGGAATACACCACCAATGTGAACGATTACACCACCAATGTGAACGATTACACCACCAATGTGAACGATTACACCACCAATGTGAACGATTACACCACCAATGTGAACGAATACACCACCAATGTGAACGAATACACCACCAATGTGAACGAATACACCACCAATGTGAACGATTACACCACCAATCTGAAGGAATACACCACCAATCTGAACAATTACACCACCAATCTGAATGAATACACCACCAATCTGAAGGAATACACTACCAATGTGAAGGAATACACCACCAATGTGAACGATTACACCACCAATCTGAAGGAATACACCACCAATCTGAACGAATACACCACCAATCTGAATGAATACATCACCAATCTGAAGGAATACACCACCAATGTGAACGAATACACCACCAACCTGAATGAATACACCACCAATGTGAACGATTACACCACCAATCTGAAGGAATACACCACCAACGTGAACGAATACACCACCGATCTGAATGAATACATCACCACACAGCCTTTAACTCCCATACGTGCAGTGCACGGCAGCAGCACACGAGTGGCTGAGGACAAAGTTGTGTCCCGCTATCAGCTGCCCCTTGGTTATTGTTCTCAGACTGCAGGCAGGCAGAGCTAAAGGTGAAACTGCAACCGGAGCTTGTAAAGAGGAAGAGCACTTGGCCACAACACACTCACCTTTGCTCAGGTCAAATGAGCAACAGGGACCGATCCCCACTGGCTTTTCTGTGCAGGGTTACTGGTGATGAGGGCTTCCAGCAGTTTGGCTGCTGCAGGTCTGTGCTGCAGCTTCCTCCTGACTTTAAATCCCTTCACTTCTTGCTACTATCATATCAGCTCTCATTAGGAACCAAAAGGCATTAAGAGGGGTTCAGAAAGGCAATTTCAGTTCCCTACGCGCCCATCCTTCCCCCTTCCTCCCATGCGTTACACAACTTCTCATGTAGGGAGAAATCCTTGCTATGCATTTCTGAGAAACAAGCCTTGTTATGACTTTCATATGGAGCAACCACTCATTTCACAACCTTCCCATGGCACTCAAGAAGCTTCGCTAATGAGTTATTGCTGCATTAAACAGACCAAACCCAACAAACCAACCAACCCACCAAAACAGCCCCAAACAAACACAAACCCCAATCTGTCCACAACTGATCGGTTCAGTGCTGTACCAGAAAAGTCAATCCCACTTCCCTGAAAGGGATGGGGCATTTCCCCACCAGCTGTTAAGGCAAGACCCTACCTGGTCAATATACAGAATCCCAGCCTGGTTTGGGTTGTGAAGGGACCTTAAAGCTCATCCAGCTCCAACCCCTGCCACGGGCAGGGACCCCTTCCACTGGAGCAGCTTGCTCCAAGCCCCTGTGTCCAACCTGGCCTTGAACACTGCCAGGGATGGGGCAGCCACAGCTTCTCTGGGCACCCTGTGCCAGCGCCTCAGCACCCTCCCAGGGAAGAGCTTCTGCCTCACAGCTCAGCTCAGTCTCCCCTCTGGCAGGTTAAAGCCATTCCCCTTGGCCTGTCCCTACAGGCCCTTGTCCCAAGCCCCTCTCCAGCTTTCCTGCAGCCCCTTCAGGCACTGGAGCTGCTCTCAGGTCTCCCCTTAAGGAGCCTTCTCTTCTCCAGGCTGACCCAGCCCAGCTCTCTCAGCCTGGCTCCACAGAAGTCACAAGGCTTCAGTGGCCCTTTGGGACACCAGACACCTCATTCAGGAATTCCATGTATTCCCATGGAAAGCCATCAACTCATCAGGGCTATTACAGATTCCTCCTCTGTGCAGAAACAAGATCCAAAACAACTGAGGGGATGCTAGTGCTGCTGTGTAGGCCCGTTAGAAGAAACAGGAATGACCCTGGGCACAGTTCTCCAAGGGGAAGATAATAATTAATAGAGCCCTTCCACAGGGGCCTTGTGGCCTGGTTCCACACTGTGCCCAGGGCCCGGGCAGGCTCTTCAGGAGAAGGAATCCAACCCAAAGCTGCATTTCCTTTTGGGTGGAAAGTTCCACATCAGTTCTCAGTTCCAAACCATGCGTTACAAAGTTCTGATGCGCAGCAAAGAGCCTGGGAGCATGGAGAATGAAGGTTACCAATGCACGCACGTACCACACACACCCACTGCAGGCTGACTCAGAGCGATCAGGGAGACAAAGGTGACAGAAGTGTTTAGCAAACATCCAGAGCAGCTGTGTTCTTGGGGAGCCTCCTTTGGCTACATGCTCGTGTACCCGAGCGCGCGGTACAGAGATGCCCTGCCTTGCAAAACACATCCACTCTGCACATACATGCAGGCCATGACTCAGGACACAGGCAGCCATTCTCAATATTCCAAGACATTACATCAGAAGGTATTTGCCAATGCCAATCTGTAAAGGCAGGAATAGAGCAAGAAAGGAATAAATAAAGTCAATAAAATGTAGGGGCCATACACGCCAATTTAAAAGCAACCCAAACCTCCACCCCAAACCACTACAGCCCAGCCCGATCTTTACCCCACGCTCATGCAACAGAGAACGTGGCCTTGGCCACAAAACACACTGGTTATTGCTGAGATCAGAGGGAGCCCCTGTGAGCCACGACCACTGCTCAGGCATTAAAACAAACTGGAACAGGTTAAGGCAGGCAGAAACTATCCTGCTGGGTCAGAAAGCAGCCATGAAGTTCATGCAGTTCTCAGTCCTTGGTCGGAGTTAGGTCAGAGGCTGAAAACCTGCAAATTTCCTTGTTGCTGCCAGGGTAAAATTCTTACTGAGGACACATGTGGAGCCAAAAGAGGACTTTTCTCCTAGCATCCATAGGAGATGCAAAGGCTTGCCTTTATTTAAGGATGGTGTTAATTCTTCTGCCACGTCTCCAAGTCTTGGAAGTGCTCAAGGCCAGGTTGGACAGGGCTTGGAGAAACTTCTGCTTAGATCTAACCTGAACTTCCCCTGTCACCCCTTGTCCTGTCGTTACAGTCCCTGCTGAAGAGGTGCAGTTGGCATCATTCATCTTTGCTCTTCTTGAAGGAAGTGTTTTAACACCACAAAGCAACCCCATTAACTACTCAATACGGACAAGCTGATACAAACCATCACACTTGGTTTGTGAGCAGGAGCAGAAAGTCATGAACACACCGGAACAGGCTCCATAGCGCTGCACAAACTGCAGGAGCTGTGCAGAGCAATGCACACCTAAGCAGAAGCCACAGCAAATCTCATCCTTGAATTTCCTCTGCCTTTCGGAACGCCCGTTTTCCTTTTCCTGCTGGAATATGGACTTTCTCAGCTATCACACTGCAACGCTTTTAGCCCAGCTCTTGGTACTTGTCCCAGATACTGAGGAGAATCAGTTGACATCAGGTCACACCCTGACAGACTATTAAATGGGCTCGACAGTTTAACCCTCTTCCACAGAAAGGAAGTTGGGAAGTCTCGGAAGGAAAAAGAAATACAAAGTGCATCATTGCTGCGAACTAAATAACAGAACAAAACTGTCCCAGATTTTGGAATTCCAAATAGCAGCCTAATACTGGAAATTTATTGAGAAGAAAAATCATTTTGCAAAACTGGAATACAATCCATTTACCGAGGTTATTATTATTATTATTTCCTGGTTTAGCATTTGAAAATCAGTTCATAACAGGCCTGACCAGAAAAGAGTGGCACGACAGAAACGTAGGTTGCAAAGGTGACGTGGAATGCATAGAACCTCCGGGGCGGACCAGCCACAGCAATTACAACAGTCAGCATCATCATGAGTGGGAATTCAGTTCCATAACTGGCTTTTGCTTTTAGAAGGTAGAGGGTGCATATAAATATGATAGAGAAAACACGTAAAAAAACATTGCTTTATTATTCAGGGGGTTCAGCTCAGTCAAAACTGAGGAGGTTTTCTGGGCACAAATTGCCCTTTCTATGTCCTAAACTTTCCTATGCTTGTTATGAAAGACCCCACCATGAACGGTAAGGTGGTAAAAAACAGTGAAGACCAGAACATCACCCAAGGAGCTCATTCTCAACAGAGGACCTGGTGGTTCAAAACACTTCAAAGTGTTAACTGGGAGGAAGTAACCCCAGGAAGAATCCCATCAGCCACAAACCCCCGCTTCATTAGCTAGCAGACATCTGGCCTATGAGGATCTCTGGATGCAGTTTGGTGGGATTTAATTCAAAAAGCAGCACGGAAAAGTAGGAATTTTAAGGAAAAGAGGACTTACAGTACATTGCCTTGGGCCTCTGTCGTCAGTGAAGGTGGCAACAAGTTCCTAGATTGCATAATGCTGCTATATTTAGTTTTAGTTGAAGAGAAATACAAACCTGAAAAAATAACAGCTACTCACTGGTTAAAACAGAGACATTTGGCATTCCAGCCCACCAGCCCTGCACTAAACCTGCCATTCCCCCCTCACTGCCTCCTGGGATTATGAAACAGTGACATGCCTACAATTCAAAGTTTCCTATCCTACAACTGGAAAACTTAGCTTTGCCATGACTATGACCCCTAGAAATCATCCCATCTTTTTATGCACATTACGTTTATGGGATGGAGCTGCCCATGGTACATACAGCGCTATCAGCATTTCCTCAATGCAACCGAAACACCATCGTCTCATTCAAACTTCTCTTCTCTTACAGTCAAGCAGTCAGAAACACCCCATTTCATGATCTCCCTTCATTCCCCTCTCCTAACAACTCCAGGAATTCCAAGAGGCAATCTGAAGAGCAGCACTGGATGTGATCCCCAACTTCAAATCATAGCATGAAAAGCCACTAAACCCAGCTCTCCTCGAGAGAAAAGATGCTTGGCTGATTTGAGGTACTCGATGTCCTCTCTGCCGTCCCATCTCCCATTCTCCTGTGACTCTCTATTCCTAAAGCAGCGGGTTCCTATGTGTAAGGGGCTCCTTTTCTAACCCATCCATACCTCCCAAGAAAACCTGTGCGGTGGGAATGTGGTATCCCAATGTCCTTGTCCAAAACTGTGAAAAGGGAAACATAAGGTTTAAAAAGGAATAAAACAAGCCCTACTAAAATAAATTAAAGTCCTTAAATCACCATCACTTCGGAGACAACCTTTCCAGAGACCTCTTGGGCTCCTTTCTTCTCTGCAGCACCGTTTAAGTTGTATGGTTGTAAGAATAACTTTAACTCTAGAAGCTTTATGCATCTTTTTAAGAATCACATTTTGATGATTATAAAAATTTTTCTATTATACAACATAGGTCCAGCTACACTGAAAAAATTACACCGCTTATTGAAATACATTTCATTTTAGAAACAGACTACTAAATAGGTCTATACAAAAACCTCTAAAATAATTTCTGTAGTAAAATAAAGAGTGTGTTAGGAGAGCTACACAAACAAGACATTTCTGTGTCTTTCTTTATAATGCTCAAATATACCGTGATACGTGGCTGGCTCACTCCACAGCCGGCCCCAAAAGCTGAAAAGAATCCATTACGATACACAGTGATACAATTAATGCTCTGTATTAATCTCACAGCCTTTCCGATTAGTACAAAGGAAAACCAGGCCTGTCTCCTCTTTGAGGAGAAGGCCAGGCTATAAAAGCAAGCATACCTCATCAGCTGATATGAAATTAGAAAATCCCACAAGTCTCAGTATCTGAAATGTAGAAAAGTCACCAGCAAAACGCAAGCAAATGGGGTTGAAGTCCTGTTGGGTCCCAGGTTCAGAGGAGCACTGCTGATCCGAAACAGGATTTCCTCGGTTGGGAACTGATTCAAGGGGTAGAATCGCGACCGTGTGCTGGGGCTAAGGGAAAGACAAGGATCCTCACCACCCAACCCTCCTGGACTGCCAGGAGGGCAGGTTTCCATGTGCATAAATGGGAAAGAGCTGGCAGGGAGCAGAGACGTTAGTGGTGCTGTGCTGAACTGTTCTTTTCTGCCAGGTGTCGCAGAAAGCTGTCCTCACTCTGGCCTCTGTGGTTTAAAGGCTCACTCTTAAAAAGAGCTGGAGGAGGGGGTAAATGAGGGACTGGGGGCACCGGGAGGTGATGTGGATGGTGAGGATGAGGATGTAGGTGAAGGTGTGAATACGGGTGGGGAATGGGGCGCGGAGGCAGCGTGCTGACTGGGTTCAGGTTGATGGGTGGCGCTGGGCCGGTGGGCGCGTTCACTACAGCAGGGACCGTGGTGGCAGAAGTGGTGGAGAGCGGGATCGGGACAGCAGCTGACACGTTGACGGGGCTGGTGACACGGAAGCACTTCTCCTTGTGCGCCTTGAGCATGTTGGAGAAGCGAAATCGCTGGCCGCACACGTCGCACGGGTAGGGCTTCTCCCCTGTGTGAGTCCTGCGGTGCCTCTTCATGTTTGGGCGGCTGGTGAAGCTCTTGCCACAGATTTCACAGATAAAGGGCTTCTCTCCTGCAAGCAGAGCCAGCAATCAGTGAGGCACAGAACATCTGCTAACCCTTACACTTCAGCACCTCTATGCAAACAAACTGCAGCCTACAAAGGCTACTGTGACTGCTGCCTTCAGCAAACAGACACAGCTGCTCCACAGCAGCCCTCGGTCTTTATGAAATCCTCTCTCACATTCAGATTTTGATGCATGACAATCTTCTACAAGGCTTTGGCAAGGGGCTCCTTCAGACCACAGTAAGAAGGAAGTAAGCCTAAGCTCTCATTTTCCCCCACACTGAATCACAGGACTACAGATCTAACAGTGAGATAATGTATGGACCTCTCCTCTCTGTTTTTCTAGGTTGGAGAGCAGTTTTGGTCCCAAATTCCAAGCCAGGGAATACAACTGGAAGTACAGGCAAGTTCCTGTCCTGGAGGTACTCGTGCTTTTCCTCGATTAGTTCTTACCAGTGTGTGTTTTCATGTGCTCATCAAAGTACTGTTTCATGTTGAAGTCTTTGCCACACCACTGGCACATGAACTGTTTGTGCCCAATGTGGATGCTCATGTGCGAGCGCAGCTGGTACTTGTACTGAAACCTCTCATCACAGTTCTGCAACAGAAAAACAGCAACCCGTGATGCTCAGGCATCACACAGCAGTAAGCAAGGCAGCACTTTGAACTGACTACGGTAAGGAGTCAAGAATACCTGAACTAGTACACACAGAGACCCTGGGTTTAAATGACACAGCCAGTAGAGTTTGGGCTGTGCTAAGAGGTCTGCTGGCACAGGAGCCTTGGCAAGGAGCGTGGAACAGTCACAACCTTTAGCTGACACAGCTGCTGGCAGCAGAGACAGGGTTATGGCAACAGCAAAGTGCTTCTGTGGGCTTAAGATGTCATTTGGAGGTTTTGCTGGACTACAGCAAGCCTCCACTAGAGGACTCTGCTCACCCAGCAACGCCAACAGCAGCTTTACGGGTCTGGCTTTTACAGCTATTGTTTATTGCTAGGAGGGAAGTCCATTCCTAAGGAGTCTTATTCCCAGGACTACCATGGCTGCACAACCACCACTAGTACTCGGTGTCCAGCTGGAGCTGTGCCTCATCTGACGGGCAGAGTGAGCCACCAGACCTGCTCTGGAAAGAGGAAGGGCTCTGCACCCCCTGCCTCCACCATGTGATACCCACAAGCATCCCCATCAGGTGACTGAGACATTATCTACCCCAGACACATGACTGGGTTAGTCTGCCCCACTGGGTCTCCTTCCCCAGGCCAGGCATAAAATGACAATGGCAAAGGTCTGTGAGTGCAGCAGGGAGAGACCTTCCCTCATGCCAGCACACGCCTGGTGTAAGAGATGCAAACTCACAGAGTCCCCGATCCCAAGGAGGTCGAGGTCACCCTTTGCAGTGTTTCCCACAAGTGAAAATCCAGCAGTGATTTGTTTTTTCACTGCCATCTGCTTCAAGTAAGCAGGCAGGACAGGAAGGATTAATGGCATTTGCATTAGGCTTTGCTATGAACACTGAGGGAAGAGTGGGATTCAAATCCTGCTGTAGTGGGTACTCATTGAGTTAAAACATGAGAGCCAGCAGTTAGAACAAACCACAGGCATCCCAGCTTGAACGGCTGCATCTCTGCTGTGCTCCCCACAGTCTGCCCAGATCTTAATGGAACGACACCTCAGTTACAAGGCAATTCAGTTTCCACCTACTGACAGGGTTACTAAGTTTACACCTTCCTGCTACCGTTATCTCCATGTATTACCAGTTGCTGCCTCACCTCACATCTGAAAGGTTTCTCTCCAGAATGCTGTAGGGAATGTACTTTGAGAGACATGCTGCGTTTGAATGATTTCCCACAGGTTTCACATGTAAATGGCATGTCCTTTGTGTGTGCTGCAACACAACAGTACATTAGAGAGGGTCATTCCAATGCAATCTTTTCTCGAACCAGTTGTTTTCCTCCAACTTCTGAACAGCTTAGAGCTACATACACATAGACACACACAGGTTTTGCCTGCTGCCCAGAACTACAGACTTGAACTTGCTAAGGATAAAGCTCAGACAACTGAAGTTATTGTATTTCTCCACAAAACAGCAATTAGGAGTTAAGAACCACAATGAGTGATGGGTTCAAACTGAACGAGGCGAAGTTCAGGCTGGATATAAGGCACAAGCTCTTCCCTGTGAGGGTGCTGAGGCACTGGCACAGGGCGCCCAGAGAAGCTGTGGCTGCCCCATCCCTGACAGTGTTCAAGGCCAGGTTGGACACAGGGGCTTGGAGCAAGCTGCTCCAGTGGAAGGTGTCCCTGCCCACTGCAAGGGATTGGAACTGGATGATCTTAAGGTCCTTTCCAACCCAAACCCTTCTATGCTTATGAGGCAGAACGAGCAGAAGCACTGATCAATAACTCACCAACCATATGTTTCCGCACGTGGGCCATGGTGTAGAACTTCTTTTCACAGATCTCACAAGAGAATTTCTTTTCTGCATATCCGTGGACAATCTTGATGTGTTCATGGAGGGACCAGAGCTTCTTGAATGATTTATTACAGGAAACGCACTGAATGAATGGGATAAATAGAAGGAATTCTCCATTAGATTCAGTAATTCAAGTCAGTGGAGTTAAGCCATGGATCGTCCTCTTGCATGATAAAAAGAAGCCCAAACCAAGTCAAAAGGCTGTGTACTGTCTCAGATTAAGCCTACATTGATTGTTTCAGACTTGAAACAATTACACTAAGAAAAGCCAGCTTGAGCAGGACTGGAGAGGAAGGTAACACACTGCATGGTGGTGCCACTACACAGAGCACTACAGCCACTGCACGAGCTTATTTCCCCAGCACAACAACACATCCAGCTGGATCAGCCCTCAAGGAGCTAACACAGAGAAGACAACTTCACAGGCACTGAGGCTGCTGGCTCGGGAGCAAGCCCAACCCCTGGTGTGGGGAGAAGCCAACAGAGGTGGAGGAGGCCACCACCACCACCAGGCCTTTAAAACCCATCTGCACGTCCAGCTCTGTCTTTCACAGGAGCACTGTGACCCCCTCCAACACTCAACACTCCTCAGAGCTCTCTCATCTCCTTTTAGCTCTGGACAGAAGGCAGCTTCCCTCTTGCAGCTCTTGACCATGTGGAGAGCATGACACAAAGCAAGTTGTCACCTCCATCTGTGGTGTTCTGACTCTTCATTTATACGGATCAGCAGCACTATAGGTCTAAAATGACAATATGCAAACAATGCTTGAATCTCTTCTCTGTGGTATGTCCAGAAAGTCAGCAATGAGCAGGATCCATGGACTCTCACACATCTCTTTTTCCCCCAATAGCTGGTTCTTGCTAAAGACTTGACAAAAAAAGTCCTTGTAGCAGCCTGAGCACTCCAGCATACCCGAGCTGTAAAGCTTGACAGCAGACACACGTGAGGACACGGAAGCATCTTCATCTTTGACGTGAAGGAACTGCAGCTTGTTATTTTCTGTTGGGTGTTGGGGGGTTTGGTGCATCTCTGGTTTTCTGCCTCCCTGTCACCCTCCTTCCCTCCAGGCAAGGACAGCTGCCTGCTGCTCACTGCTGGGCCTTCTGCCATCTCGAGCTGCTGCTTCTCTGCACAGCCATGTTCCGCTGCTTCTACAGGGCTTCAATCTCAGCAGGGAAACCCTGGTACCCCACTCACCGTGCTGACAGCAAGGGGACACTCTGCATCTGAAAGTACCTACGTGGAGGCATGTGAGGACCAAACTGTAGCCCTTGGAGGGGGGGAAAGAAACCCTGGAGAGTAAAGCAATGCTAAGAAATGCTCAAAATGCTTTGATTTAAGGTAAGCAAACCCCTGGATTGGTCAGTCTACATTTAATTGATGGTGAGCAGCAAGTACTGTAGAATACTGAGTTACTACAGAGAGGCTGAGGTGACAACAGAAATTCTGTGAAGGTGCTCATTTTAAAAGGATGAAACCCAGAAATTACCTGAAAAAATGGATATATCCCCTCACTTAGGTGAAAAACACAGAGAGGAGCCACTCATGTTCTTATCAGTTCAATTACCACTCCCATAATGAAACCATTTCTTTCTCCTAGGCAAAGCTCCATATCCCCCTTGACACATTAAACCCTGTATTAACATTAACATGTTCATATCCTATCCCCTTACTCCTCTTGCCACGTGCGATAAAACCAAACGAGCAGGCAGCTGGGAACCACATTCCAAATGTCAGGAGAGACAGAAAGAATTGCTGAATACACGCCTACAGTGGGAACTTGAAGACCAGCAGTGCTTCAGATTCCCAGATACTGGAAGTATTTGGGAAGGTTTCTAGACCTGATTCTGCTTGTATTGGGTACAACTGCTACCATTTCTTCTTTCCCTATCACTTTGGGGCACAGGACTGGAACCCTCAGCAGCATGTGTGTGCATGGATTACAGGCTCCTTCTCCATTCTATGCCCCATGTTCCAAATATTCCTGAATTCCTGCTTCATGTCTAAAGAGTGTTATGCTGTGAAAGAGCCACCTGGATGATGGGGCACTGCTGCAATCTGCATTTCAATGTCCTCTGCACTAAACTTGTGCGGTATTCAGCTCAAAACCTGCAAGGACACACGGCAATGTTGATGTGTTTTGCTAACTAGGCTCAAGACTCAGTATCTTATATTCTACTCCTTCCTTCAGTCTTCCTCCTCTGAGCTGAAACATAAGGAAGAACAGCACAATGTTACACAGAGCTGTGTTTGAGTCTGACAGCAAAGAGAAATCACGGCAGACACTTCAGCCGGCTCCCGCACAGTGGGATTGGAATCCCAATTCAGTGCAGCATTTAAACAAACAAGCAAAATCTTAAATCTTGCTGCTAAAACTCACTGGGCAGACAAAGAACTCACCAAAACCCTACGAACTCTCAGCATTTCAGCTGCACAAAAGCTGAGCTCCATGCTGGCAGTGGGATCACTTCAGAAGGAGATGGCAATGCTGTGCCGAGCTTAACAAGGCAAAGCAAGCACGTTTGAATCAGCAGCTACAACAACAGTGCCCCCAGTTACATGAGAACACAGATGCCTGTGAGCAAAGCACAAACCACAGATGAATCAGAAACTCTGGAGCTCTTTCCACAACTTAGGACTTTAAATGGTTCTCTTACAACACAGGCTGCCATTGTTGGATCCAATTAAAAGCTGCAAAGCTTCGGGTGACAAAGACCAGAGATCTTTATATTATCAGCGAGATTCACTGAGCTTTTTTACACTGGGAAAAGGCCATTAACAGACTGAGTCACCGCATTCATGCACTGCCAAATGCATACATGAACACCTACTGTCAGTTACCTGTGGGCACCTGGCTCAGTAGCATTTTCATTTGAACACCAGTTCACATCCTGACTTCCCCAGGTTCTTTCTCACCTGCTTGCCTCTCAAGTATGTCACACAATTCCAATTCCGAGACCAGCAATGTGCCAGAATTCCACTCTCCCTTTGAAATCTTACCTGGCCATGCTCTGTGACTGATTTCAGGACACTGAAACACTGTGCACATAAAGCTAGCGATAGGTGCAGGTGCTCAGCACCTGAAGGAGGAGGGTTTATCCTGCCAAAGGACTTGACTGCAAACGCACTTGTTTCTTGAGTCTGACATCAGCAGCTTTGTGTTTTCCCCAACTTGTGGTTAAAGACTACAGTAACTCTGCTGCACCAGATGGCAGCTGGACACTGTTCCCTGCCATCTACTTCCTTTGGAAGACACCAAAGTGCTGATACGTAGAGACAAGGTCTCGGTCAGAACCTGGGCTGCGCAAAAGATTTCCCCCTCTGAAGTGTCCACTAGCTTGTATCCAGGGCACGACAGAAGGTTTGGAAATCTGGCAAGCAGGTGAGCAAACCTACCTGGATGTTTTTTTCACAGTCTGTTTGCTGGTGAAGGGACAGCTCACTTTCTAGCACAAATTTCTTCCCACATTTGTCGCAGATCTGCATGCGCCTGTGAGTGACGTTCATGTGCTTCTCCAGGTACCAGCGTGTGTTAAACACCCTGGGGCACTTCTCACAGGTTAAAGTCTCCTTCTCTTCACACTTTGATTTCTGCACAGGTGCCTTGGGCTCCTTTGCAGCTTTCTTCTTACGCCTGGGGTGCTCCACACTCTTTCTACGACCCCTTGTAGGTCTGGGTGATGGGGAAGTTGTGGCTGCTGCAGCAGATGCAGCTCTCCTTGTTCTCCTTTGGGCAACACTAACTTTTTCCACTCTTTTCTCTTTTTTCTTCTGCCTCTCATTTTCCTCATAATCATTACTGTCTTCAGTGGCCTCTTCCTCACTGTCACCCTCCTCTTCCTCACTGCTGGTCTTAAGAACAGCAGTCTCTTTGGATTGGGAGGGGACACCCTTCTCCCCTTTTGATACATTTAATGTTTGGTTGTTAAGGTTTACCTCTACTATAATCTGCTCCCTTTTGTAAGTCACTTCATCTTCCTCCTCTTCTTCCTCCTCAGAGTCCTCAGAGTTTTCTCTATCTTCTTTCACAGCCCGGACCTCTCCTACCGTTCTGTTCTCCCTGAAATATGGCTGCTCCTCTCTTTCATGGAGATGTGGTTTACTCATTTTGGTGTCCACCAACACAGAGTAAGGACTTCCTGACTCTCTCTTGTACACTTTGGTGGACAGATCGAGTTCCTGGCTGGCACCATGATAAAAGGGAGGTGGCACCTGACCACGGCGACTGTCCTCTTGCGCCATCCCTGCTACATGCGCCGCACAGTTTTCAACCAACTGTTGGCATGAATTGGCTGTTTGACTCATTTGGGGGGCCCTGATTCATTGAGCACCTTTAATCCCAGAAAAACCAAGGAAGCAGCCTGAAATCAGGATGGACTCTCGAGACCGACGCCTCTTCCATCTACACAGAATGGACACAATAGGATTCTCTGCTGGTGTTGAGTGCCGATGTGTAGGTCACAGGATTCTGGTATTATGGCAAGAGCAGAGCAGCAGTAATTATTCTTCTGGAGAAAGTTGCCAAGGAACCGTTGACCATTGTATCTAGAAAAGACAACAGAGAAGACAAAGTCAATTAACAATTCAGCCCTAAAATCACCAGCTAATTGCTCTGAGCTTGCAAAACTGGGGTACGACACAGGGTATAGCATCTGTGAGCTGCACCTGCTGGGGATGGCCTGGCCTATAGCACTGTCTCGAGCAAACCTGGCGGCTTTAGGTACAAACAAGTGCACCTTTTGTGGGGACCAGAAGTGCTGCTGTACTCCTGGGATATGGAACTCAAGGCAATGACTGTTGTGCGCCACCCCCTGCCTCAAGGCTGAAGCAAGATGCTCATCTGAGCTCCTCCCGGACCCTCAGGAGCACAGGCAGTCCCACTCTACTCCTACAAGCCTCCCTACCAAACCAGGTGCACACCTCCACAGAAACACCTCTTCTCCTGCTGTATCTCCCAAAGGGAGCCCATCCTTCCCCAGGCAGAGGACACGTTCCACTGAACAACATTCCATTAACGCAGATATGCATGGAGGATTTCAATGGAGCCATTTTCAGCTCACAGCACTAAATCACATGAAGAACACCGTGTCCCCTGCTCCTTTCCACCTCAGAGATCCCTCATGCAGCCACTTGATTTAAAGCACTTATTCTTTTGTCTCCTTCTCCCTTCCCCCAGCTACTTATTCCCCAGTGCAGGAGCCACACAATATGACACTTGCCCATCTAAATTCCACATGCAGTTATCCAAGTTGGAATTTGATCAGGACACTGTTACTTCCTCTTGTGAAGGCCGCCACGTGATGCCCACTGACCACAAGTGATCAATCTCTCCCATCTGTTTCTCACCGGGGCAGTTGCACTTTGGGAGCGCAGCGCTGCAGCCGCAAGCCAAGATGCGGGCTGTGCTGCTCAGATCAGAAACGCCAGTCCTGCCTAAACACTCTGGGCTCTAAACCTGGGACTAAAGGATGCACAAGAGGAGAATCAAGGACAGAGCCTATGGGACACCCCTTGACTAAAGGGCAGAGAAGGGCCCTAACACAGAAAGTGATGGATTGAGCAGCTGAATACAAACAAAACTGGAATCTCACTACTGGAATCTGATCAATTCCTGGAGGCTAAGCCCAGCAGGCAGGTATAAACCACTTGGATTGCACACAATCACAGGGCTGTTTGTATTATTGCTATTCTTGGAGCAACAATAAACAGCCACTAACATAAAGCAGTCTCACAGATATGGGTTTTTAGGATAAACCTCCTTCCACATCATACTGAGTTAAAATACCCTTCATGGGGCAAATGCCCTAATTTCCACCCAAATATGTTTTGATACAATTTATATATTCTAAGGGAATTATATATAATTTTTTTTTATATATATACATATAACTATATATATTTAAAGGGGGGAAAGTCCAGCATTTCCCCCCTTTAAAGTGAATGCAACTGAACAGGAGACAAACCTACCAATGGTCTTGGTGGTTTGGATGATAAAGCCTGAACTGTGCCCTCCAGCTCTTTGTGAAGTGCCACGCTGGGGAAAGCAGCGGCCCAATGTCCGCACGCCTGATCAGCAGCTTCAAAGTTCACTACACCACATTCGGGAATGGCTTTCCAGGCTTCCCAGATGCACTCAGAAAGGGCCCTGAGGATGCCAGACAGTGACTGGCAGCACCACAACAGCAGCGTCTATTCCCGCTGCTGTGCTCTCCCTCCAGGGTCTTGGGAGCTTCCCAGCTCCAGAGGTGAGGCAGGAAGAAGCCAAGACCCAGCTGAGCCAGGAAATACGTGGAGATGGGCTGTTACCATTGGCTTGGGATCACAAGTGATATCCCAGTGGGAAAACTAGTAAATAATAAACTAAACCGGTTGTGATTGCAAGCCAGCATTAACAACCCCCGAGCCAGGAAGGCCCTTGGAAAGCAGTGGGCATGAGGAAATCCAGGTTAGCCTTTCCCTTAAAACTCCACGCATTATTCAGCAGCTCAGAAATATCCCTGTGCCATGGAGAAAACGATACCTGATTATTTCCTCAGCACATCAAGCATCACTCTCGAGCTGCAGGAGTCAATCAGGAAAGGCTGCTGCCAGAGAGCCAGGAAAAGCACAAAAACTGGCATGGAAAGGAACTTTTACCTTCACCCCCGTCTCCTCCATGGCAAAATACCTTCTTCCCGTGCCCTGCCATCATTTCACCCCTGCTCAGCTCACGAATACTCTGTGTAACCAACCCCTCTGCACAAGCACGGTCCCACTTCAAAGGGAGAACAACAAAAGGGATTCTTCAGAGTTATCAAAGCTGTTTGGCCTCAAAACCACTTCACTCAGCAGCACCAGTAACCTACTTTCACTCTGAAAGCACCGCGGGCCACCCCCAAGGGACCTGCAGCTTTCAAACAACAGGAGTTAACAGCTGGTAAAGCAAAGCCCTCCTTAGCCATGGAATACATGCGGCACACACGGATTTGCTGGTGGTTCCCAGGCAGCTCTGCCCCAAATATTGGCATGGGTTATTTTGGGCAGTTTCTCATCCCAAATGGAAGACGCAGCATTTGGATGCTTTCATTTCTGCTTGGTTTTTAAAGGTGAATCTTGCCTTTTTCAAAGCTGCTGCATGGCCGGAGCTCACACAATGAATTCCAGCCCCACAACTAAAGGGAGCAATGCAGGTTGTGGTTAAAACAGGAAAAGATATGCCATTTAAAAGCGCTCTTTGAAGCTTACCTAAGACCTAAACCTGAGGAGTAACTGTATTAGGGGCAGAGAATGAGCTTGTGAGCTACACCCAACGCTAACCAAAGGTCATACAAGGAAGTCCTGCAAGCCTACAGGCTGAGGACATTGGGGCTGCTCAGCATGCAGAAGAGAAGCTGCGTGGAGACCTCAGAGCAGCTTCCAGTGTCTGAAGGGGGCTGCAAGGATGCTGCAGAGGGACTGGAGCCACAGGACAAGGGGTGATGGGTTCAGACTGAACCAGGGGAAGTTCAGGTTAGATCTAAGGCAGAAGCTCTTCCCTGTGAGGGTGCTGAGGCGCTGGCACAGGGTGCCCAGAAAAGCTGTGGCTGCCCCATCCCTGGCAGTGCTCAAGGCCAGGTTGGACACAGAGGCTCGGAGCAAGCTGCTCTAGTGGAAGGGGTCCCTGCCTGTGGCAGGGGTTAGAACTGGAGGAGCTTTAAGGTCTTTTCCAACCCAAACAGTCTGGGATACTATGAAACATTACAGGCTCCAACCCAGAGAAAAAAGTACAACCAACTTGCAGACAGATGTGTAGGTGGAGGAAGCACGTATATGTGGGAGCAACACTGCATGTGATGCTTGTGCTGCTTCTAAAGAAAAACCACATTTCTTCACATTATCTGTCCTAAAAATAGACCCATTTGTAGCAGAGAGCACGGAGTGCAATTACCTGCCCCAACTCTGACTCAGGAGATGCCCTGAAATCACACACAGCAAGTGTGATGCACTCAGAGGTTAATGACTTGGAATTCCATGTCCTCACCTGGCCCCCAGAGAGAGGCTGGCTGCCTGGCCTTTACACCTAACCTGGGCCAAGGCCAGAGGATTTGGGTAAACACTGAGGCAGACACTGATGTACAGGATAAAAGCAGCTTCTCCCCGCTTTGGTACCCAGTGGAGTGCTTGCACAGCCATGTCTGCACCCCAAGGCTCCCTGTGAGCCACCGAGCCCAGCACAGCCTACACATGGTCACCGAACCACTCACTGGGTGGTGCTGGTGGCTCCATGCAAGGGCAGAAGCAGCACCTGGGGACATTGGCCTGATGTCTGATTTCTTATCTGAAACCATCTGAATTGCTGCCCATACAAAAGTTATAAACATTAGCTCTGAAGATGGTCAGACTCTGGTCTAATCCACTCTGCTGTAGGTTGGCAAGTACAGAAGCATTGCAGGCACAAGGGTGATCTGTCTGCGGACACAAAGACAGCTCTGTATGGATTTATTACTTAGTTAACATCTGGAAGTTCTCCTGCTCTTCCCAGATAGCCATAACCACCAGAAAATTCCTTCAAAAATGCCCATGCTTCAGTTCACACATCAGTGGCATTTGCTTGGGTTTTACACACACCATAAGGAAAAGAGAGGAGGAAGGGCAAGAACTTGGGGCCTTCCTGCAGCTCACATACGTACATGAAAAGTATTATGAGAGAATAGACTGCAGCAGTCAATATCCGACACTAAAACTGCATTAACTTATGACCCATCCATTATTTTCCTGCTCTGTTCTAACAGAGCCTTCCAAGCCAGGCACAGGATAGAACCGTTTGGTTCTATTTACCAGCCTCTTGGACTAGATTTCGCTCCCATCCTGGTACAGTCAGAAGTGCTCTCAACCTTAATAAACCTCACAAGGCATCTAGACAAACTTAGGTCTCCAAAAGGCTACAGCGTGTGTGGATCTGAGCCACAGCCAATACTGCAGTGCTGAAACACCATCACAAGCATCCCAACATATCGGAGGCTTCCTTCACAACACAAGACCGGTAGCTTCACACCAGACTTCCCCTCTTAAGAGCCCACAAATCTCCCTTTAAAGCAGCTTTTACATGGATAGGAGAGGCACTGCAAGGAATGGAAGATTTTGCCACTCTGTCATGTAGGTGCATTGCCCACTATACATAAACCCAAGTTAATCGTTCATGGATTGACTGAAGATGCTCCAAACATCTTGAAATGCTCTTTTCCATAAAACAAGACTACAGTTAGGAAAAGAAAAGCCTTAGAACTGCTGTAGTTAAAGGCAATGACATTCTGCATATGCATGAACAACCTGAAGCTCTGAAGGATCCTGAATACCTTTTGGTTGGAAGCTGCAATCCAGCAGCTCCATTATGTCCTGGGGCAACCAGATTTGCCCACAGTTTAAAAGGGGTGAAACCCCATGTGCATACAGCAACAATCTACATTAGTTAAGATAATGCACCAGTTACTAACGAGCCAAGTAGCTCTGAAGAAGCTACACTCAGGAGTAAGGCAGCGGGTGCAGGTTGGGGGGACTAATGAAATAGAGCTCCAACGCTGTGCCAAGCCTGGGACACATCACAGCCTGACTACCACCCGTTTCCAACCAGCATCCCTGCTGCCTTTCTACTCGGCAGGAAGGAACTCCCAGGACAGCTAAAGGCTGTGTGCATTCAGAATGCAAGAGCAGCTCAACCCCTGCAAAAGAGCAGCATCTTTTTAGGTTAAATGCTTTCACACCTACTCCTCACATTATTTGGATGCAGAAGCATTAGAACTCTGATCAACTGATAAGCTGGCAGGTGTTTATGCTGAAAGGCTGATAAGAGAAAGCATCATTCTGGGGAGTATAAACGTAGAGATAAGGGTGTGATTTTTCACTTTGCTTCTGTTAATATTCTTCAGTTTTACTCATTACTCAGTTCCATCAGCGGACAGGACAGAAATACAGGAAAACAGCTCAGAAAAAGATCATTTTCATTGCAGAGCTACAATTTAGCTTGACGTATACTGCCCCACACAAAGTTCTGCTGTGTTTCCCCTAAAGAGATCAAAACATCAACGTTTTCTCACTACAGTCCCTAGGTAATGTGAATTCTCAGCAGCGCATCAGCAAGAAAGAACCGGAGGTGCAGTGTGACAATACCGTGCTTGGCTAAGCCCAGTCACCTGCAGCTCAACACACGAGCAGTGGGTTTAGAGCACACAGAAAAGCAGCTTCAATATCCTTGCACAGTTTGAAGAACAGGTGCATGAACCAGAATTCCAGGCCCAGCGATTCCAGTTAGTGGGAAAACACATCTGGTCCAAGTTACATCATGTCAGCGGATAGTAATCAGGACTATAACACAAGAGGGAATTATTTAGATCCTGCTACAATCATTCCTTTCTTGTGCATCTCAGCTGCTTTACATGCAAAACCCCTGAAAATCTGTTCTGAAGTGGTGAGATTCCTCTCAGACAGAGCTGCACTCAGCACATCCTGCCCGGTTTTGCATTTCTATGCTCAGTACTCAAGGCTGCCTTTGCCCATGTAAATGCAAACTAAAATCACTGCCTGCTACTAAGGATCTGCTCTGCCATCTGCGAGACACCCCGGCCAGCTTGTAGCACCCACCGAGGAGATGGGATCTCTACCAGGTTCCCGCTTAGAGGAGCTGCAAAGGAAAGGAGGGAAGAGCAATCCCAGCCGCTGTGTCAGGCCAGGCTGGGAATATGGTGTCCACATGGCAAGAGGCTGTTGGGAAACAGCATTCCCAACCCCTGTGAAAAGCAAAAATGAGTACTCTCTCCTTTCCAATTCTCTGGAAACTGATTTCCCCATCAACTCCTAGGAAAGATGAGCCGTACAATGGTGTATGGCACTGGTCTGCTGGTGGAACTGAAGCGATGCCACGTTTGGGCACCATCCATTGGCTCAAGTGGCTTTGCCTCGGTCCAAGCAAGCAAAGCGACACGCACATCATAAAGCCCAACAACACCGGCAGGGACTGCAAGTGTTGCAGCAAGGCTTGGCAGGGAAACAAAAGAGTGGGGAGTGAACACATCCTGGTCCATTGTCCAGGGGCTGAAGCACGTCTGGCGAGGTGATACCTGACAGCCTGAAGATGCAGGGCAGCATCTACACTGTCCCCTCTTCCACTTACTGTTTTTGACCATTCCTAACATAATCTATGAGAGATATCTTGCTAACTCAGCAGGCGACATATCTGCACTGTATGGAGCTGGCTATCTGCCTGTAAGTATGGCAGTGATTCAGTCTAACAGAAAATGAAGCGGAGTGTATTCCCAATCCCAGAAAAAAAAAAGCCTTGGAGAATATCCTGCAGCTAAAACAGAGACCAGGATCAAAAACTTGCAGGCTTTTTCCATTTCTTCAGCTGAATTCTTTGCCTGTATCCAGAGATCTGGCTTGAGGGACAAAGGCTTTCAAAGCAGGGATTTCCAGAGCTGGGAACCTGGATTTTTTTCAAGCATTATCTCCAGCTGAGGACATTGCCATTGTGGAATTCCGCAGCATACGAATCCCTCCGCTTTTGCTATGAGCCAAAGGCTTTCTATTGTCTATCAACTAGTTTTAGATATGAGAACCATAAACCTCAACATTTACTAAGCAAAAGCACCTTGAAAAGCTCTCATACACAATGATACACACTCAAATTAAGAGTCTAAGCCCTTCCTACTATCTTAGATATACAAAAAGTCAACTCCTGTGACTGACCTAGGAACTTCCCTGTATTCAAATCTATTGCTGTCTCCCATCTCATCTCTCAATGCAAGAAACTGAAAGCAAGATTAAACCAAATGCAGGTGGTTAGCACTCAACAGTCGTCATTCACATGTATGCACCTTTCATATGTATGACTGATGATTTAAGGACACATCTATGAAACAAAAAAGCTTTATATGACCACATTAACACATCATCTGTCCCTTCAAACTTGTACTCGAATCACAGTAAGTTCAAAGCTACCCACTGCCACCATACTGAAGGGCAATTGTTTCACCCATCAGCCTACTCCTTGTTCCAAATCACTTCTCATTGCCCAGTTTTCTTCTCACTGAGTGGCAAGATTCCCCTTGGCTTTAAACACTCTTCCTTCCACCATTATCTGCTCCCATAGTTGAAGATCAGTAACAACCACACTAGGATTAATACTCATAGATACCAGCACTGACCTTACTAAACATCACTAACTTACTCTAAGGTTATAAATGACTGCACTAACCGTGGAGCAGAAAGGAAAACTACCATCAAGATCTCTACCTGTGTTTCCCCAAAGTTAGCATCTGGCTTCTCAGGGAGGAGGAGGGGAGAAAGAGGCCCTCGATGTGTATCTGAGTCTCTGAATATGGAGATGCAGATGAGCTGAGAGAAACAAAATGTAAATGGTCTGTCTGCAAAGCCAAGCTGCCAGGCAGAACTTCCACCTGGGATGTTTGCCCTGGAGAAGAGGGTTTTCTGCTGTTTAATGCAGCACTTTTACATCCAGGGTCCTAGAATCCTTCCCTCCTCTCCTAGCAAGCCCTAAAGGAGACCTTTGCAGGATGTAGAAGGGAGGGAACAACCAAGTCTTGTATTTTTAATACAGAATCATAGAATCAACCACGTTGGAAAAACCCTTTAGGATCATCAAGTCCAACCTTTACCCAGCACTGCCAAGTCCACCACTAACCCACGGCACTAGGGTTCAGCTTGAGAAAACTCAGAGACGGGTTCACTTCTTTGCTTACAGCTGTGCTGGCCAGCCTGCAGTACACACACAGCCCAGCATGTAGCATGCTCCTGGAGCATTCCTCTTTCACACTGTGTATGCTACACAGTGAAATACCTACACATCTGAGCCGAGAGCGTGATGGTACACACACACTTCAGAGTCCCTCAGTCACAGCTCAATGGAGCTTTTAAAGCCCATTTTGATTCATTGCCAGATGACCACTTTATCCTAAAGAAAAGAAAAAAAACTTAAATATTTTGGGATTTTGCTGAGAGTTGTATGTAGCACAAAAGAAAAAAAGATTTGAAATAGCAAAATCTCCTTTGGCTTCTGGAAGCGTGAATTTGATCTCTCCAAACTCAAGTTTGCTCTTCTCACATCATTGGAATGTGCTTACAGATAGGTTTAAACCCTCTCCATGTTCTCAGGCAGATCATTTTGATTCTGAAACCAACAACAAGTTTGGGTAAAGCTCCATAGCAACAAAAAAGCTGCACCACTGCCCTTGTGCGCAGGGGTGGACACACCAGCTGGAGCAGGATGCGCCACTCTCCCCATGGTAAATCAGCAAGAGGAGCCTTCCTCCCCTCCTCTTCCTTCCCTGGGCTTCTCTTAGTGCCTCCTCCTCTCACACTGCCCACAAAAACACACCTGCATTGGCCTGCAGAGTTTGTTTTGTAACTTCCAGCAGCATTTTAACTACTGCATTGCCAAGCAGCGCTGGGATGAAGCCCAGCCTTGTGGTTAGTACGAGGTTGAGGTGTGTGTTCATGCATGCACAAAGCACCAGCACAGGTTTAGGTAATCTACTGTTGACAAAGTCTAAATGTGCCAATACCAAAACCCTTACTATTGTGTTTCTTCTTGCACAATGTCACCATGCTCCTGTAAACCCTGTGTAACCGTTTGGTATCGTTATCTCCCAAGACCGATTACCATCCTTGCTTTGAGCTCCTGAATCTTCTCAAACACCACACACGCACCTCGTTTGAGATGCACAATGGACACTTTGGGGAAAACCGAGCATCTCCCTGCTCTGATACTGACAGAATTTAACAAAGCACATTTAGAACACACAAATCCATCAGCTACCTAAGAAACACTGAACCAGTAAGGATACTTCAGTGGAACTCCTGCCTGCGCATACCCTCCCTCTGCAAGTAGAAACTACAGTCAGCGCTCTCCCTGGAGGTACCAGAGTTAGACGTGGAGATGGAAAGCTGCTCAGCAAGTCCATGCGTGATCAGGACAGGCACTGTTCCACAACAGGAGCTCCTTTCAACCTCCACGGGTCTTAACAGTTGTGATTCTCAAGCATAGAATACTCTTCCCACCGATACAGCGGACTCTATTCCCAGTTTTCTCTCTAATTCATCACACAGCTATGGACATCTTATCTCTCTTTGTATTTAAATTTCCTTCTGGGCAAAGTGAGGACAATTATCAGTTGAGGCCAAAGTTACTTGTTCGTTTTAATCTGATCTAAGGCTGTGTGGCTGCCAAAGGAGGCAGTACACTTTCCCTGTTTATATGCCAACACCAGCATTCTTATGATTGTGAGGCAAGATGCCTTAGGAAATCAGTCTGCCTGGAAAATAACCATTCCTTGGGATAATTTTTCAGCTGGATCAGCTCTCTGAACCAGCTCACGGAGCAATTTCATCACTACTACTAGCATAGTATAACCCAAACTCAACGATTTCTCTTTAAGAGCAGTGGTATCAGTGTTAGAGGCTCCAAGTCAAATTCACATCTTGGCAAAGGTCTGAGCAGTGTCACAGAAACCACACCAGGACCTACACAGTGGCACATGAATTCCAGGTCTCAGCAATGAGATGCAGCCAGGAATGAGGGGGAAAACACTTCAAGACTGAAGAAAACCCACCCAAACCTTTTTTATTCCCTCTTTTCAAAAAGGAACAACAATTCCTTAACTTCCTAAGCAAGACAAGGAATAGCAGCTCAGTAAGACTGGGGTTATTTGTGCAAAGGGAGGGTGAGAAGGGAAAAAGAGCATCCACTGGCAGCAGGGATAATTCACTTCACCTTCCTGTCTGAATTCAAAGTGCTTGGAGTGTGGGATAACAGAAGCACAGGAGAGATGATGTCAAATGATTTTATAGCACCAGAAATGGGCTAAGTAGAAGGTGGGATCCTTCATCAAGAAACCTGCAGGTTAGAAAAGCTATGAAAGTCTAAAAGAGGGAAAAGAAAGCACATGGTTTTAGGAAACAACTCTAAAATAGGCAGTAGAAAACAGTGTAAGAAAGAGTAAGGAAGGTGAGGGGACACCAAACAGGAAACCAGGAGCATCCAAATGAATTTAGAAAGGTCCAAGGGGAGGAAGGGAAGTGCAACCAGGTGTGTGCTCACCCAAAACTGCTGGGCAAAAGGTTGCTATTTCATTCAGGGCCTCATTTGCCTGTGCCCTTCACACTGCAGTCAGCATGGCATTTCCTCAAGCAGATTTGGTCCAGTGAGTGTGAGATGAATGATTCAAGACATGCACGCTACAATAAAGCAAACTGGAGATGCTCAGCAGCCATTCTCACTGTGACATGACAGGAAGATTTATCAGGATATGTTTCCATGCTAAAGGCTTCTGGAGTCACATCTATTGACCACAACTTGTATTTCCATTGCTGAGCCTACTGCAGTCACAGTGCATTAAACACCAATGTGAGTCCCTCATCAAGGGACATCCATATCATAAACATGGGAAGTCAAACACAGTGCATGGCACTTAATAGGGAACTTGGATAACGTACACAAAGTGTACTGAGGAATGGCAATGCATCTGAGCCCGTCTTTTGGGAGAAACACCTCAGATTTGCTAGCATGGAAAAGAAATAAGAAGGGAAAATTACTGGAGTCAAGGCTGGAGCTGCCATCATTGGGTGGGACAGTGTTAGAGAGGGCAGAACCAGAAAGCCTACAGAAATCCAAGCAGGAAGGAGAGCTGCTGCTTTAAAACATACGTGGCCAAAATCTCTGCATCAGCTGGAAAATACCAATACTCCTGCTTGGCAAATGGCCAGAAATATCCCAGTGACACAGCTAATTCCCAGTACCCGCTCCGTGCTGGGGCAGTGGATGCTAACAGCAGTGAGGCTTTTCACTAGAAAGAACCTACTTACTCCCATTAAAATCCACACTTGTCACCGGCTGTGATTTGTCCGCAGACAACACTATTAAGACACATTCCTTAATTCCCTTTTCATCACATACGCACTAAAAAGGCTTAAATAAGCATGACCTGCAAGCAACTGTGGTGCTTGGAACAGATTTGTACTGTCTTCCACCAGACCAGCCAGCAGAAAAGCCAAGTCCTAGCAAGCTTTCTGCACCTGCAAGGTTCAGCCAGGCTCCAACTCAAATATTTGTGACTGCTCCTGTACAACATTCCCATAAAAGAAGGGACGTGGATCAATGGATGCTTGTCTGTAAGCTGTCCACTCTAAGGCCTTCTGCTTGTAAAATCAGAACAAGTCTACTACTTTATCCTCCCAGGCTGTGTGTCTTCACAGCGCTACCACAAATACTCCTCCAGAACTCCAGCTGGAAAAGCCGCTGCTTGCTTGCATGCAGTACCTGGGACAGAATGAAACTGGCTTCACAGGTTTTTGTCTCAGTGTTAACAGGGATCCTAACGGCAGCAACCTTCACGCAGGCCTTTTCTTCCACGTTACATTCCTAAAATCACTTCTCCACTGAGAGACTCAAGTTTCAAAACTCAGAATACTCCAGAGAGGGAGGCAGCACAAAGTGCTGGTAGCTGCTTAGCATAGCTAAATGTTTCTCTAGAGTGAAAACTACCAGTCTGAAACCTCCTCAGGGAAGGGTGTCTGAAAGTGTCAAGGAAACTAATGCAAGCTGCTTGTGTTAATGAGTTTAAGCTGCTGGCACCAGAGCTACTGCCAGTTTCACTCCCTATGCAATTGTTTTTCAGGAGGGAGGAGCAACCTCAAAACCACCCATTGGAGATCGCTTGGAAAATGAAGCTTTTGCACAGGTACTGTGGAAATGAGACACTGAAAGCTCAGGTTGTAACAAAGGTTTCACCTGTGCTGGGAAAGTCTGTTATGATTTCACTGGTTATGAGCTGCAGGGATTCTACTTGAGAGCTCTAAGCAAAGCCCCCCCACTTTCCAAACCACTGGAAAGGAAGATCCTGCAAAGACCCAAGATGGTCTATGGTCTGGTGTGTCATCTACTCACACTTTACTCACTTCTAAGGGTAGGTGTTCAAACAAGGGTTTGCAACTTCAAGAAGCAGCAGCCAAGCTCTAGATCTGGTAGGGAGAGCGGTGTACCACAGCAGGGCACATTCAGAGATTAGCTGCTCTGTGCTGTAGGAATTTAACCAAGAGAATGGCTGTAAGATATTCTAATACAATAATAAAGCACAGAATGAGGTTGTTAGAGAACATCTCCATCTTCTCAATCGGTTGGCACTTCCTTCCAATTACATCTCTCTTTGGTGTGGAGTGAGAAAGAAATCTATTCTTTGATAAGAAGAGTGCCACAGAGAAATAGGTCACCGATGGCACGGTTTTGTAACCACCTTAAATATACCTGTGCCTGTCTCAAACATGCTGTTGGTAAACCACTCTTCATCAGGCACTGATATGACACAGGAGATCCAGGACTGGAAGATGGGATCTTGCTTACAGAAAGTATCTGTTTAATGCAACTGGACCAACTCAAAGGTCCCAAGTCATTCTTACATGGACACCTCTGGGTGGTATGACACCAGAAACAGTTCTGTTTGACCCATACTGCTTGTACCTATAAAGACTTCTCATGTGTAGATGAAATTGCACCTCCAAGCCTGAAACGTCCATGTTCTACAGAGAAAATAAAACCAGATCATCCCAATATCTTTGCACGTGCACCAGGACCTGACAAACTGCTTCTGTAATTTAGCCCCTAGATACAGAACCCCTGCAGAAAACATCAGTTAAAGGCTTCCTGTGTCAGTATTCGATAAGGATAATAACATCATAATGTAAGTCCTTTACAACAAATTCGTAATAGGTAAAATGCCAAATTCTCTTTCAATCATGTAAATATTTGAAAGGGTTTTTTTTTACAAAGAATACAAATGCTAAGTCATGAAACATTTACATGAAATCTCTGTTCCTGCAGCTAAATCTTAAGGCTCTATAGATCCCAGTCACCAACTGCTTAGTCAGAGAAATCAAAAGCCTTCAGGAGTTTGCTCTTTTCTTTCACACACTCTGAAGCAGCTTGCAAAATTTCCACCCCTCAACTATACGTTTACACTGAGTTCACTCTATACCTGCAGCTGATTATGGAGATCTCAATTCAAGCATTGGCTGCCTGGGACACGGATGGGGCTGTTCACTCATTCAGCAAACCAACCACACTCCGAGTGCCTGATTAATCGCTACAAAGCAGGAAAAAATCCATCTCACAGGCAGGCAGAAAGAGAGATAAAGGGGCTTCAGACAGACAGCGATGAGAACACCAGATGCATGTAAAGGACGTAAACGACGTTACCATCAAACCCCAGCTCCTTTTAAACTGACATTTTGCAACCCCACAGCCCTTTTAACACAAGCAGCGTCCACAGCCTCGCATCTACAAGACCCATTTCTCTCATACCCACCAGGCACCTCCAGAGGAAGAGCCCCCAACTTCCAGCAGGGCACAATCAAGCCGCAGTCTTGGCAAACCAAGGTGCACCCGGCCAGGCTTCACAAATCACTGCTCCCCCGTTGCACCTCCTTTATTCGGCGCACACACACACATCCCGCACCGTCCTTCTCCTGATTCACCGCGCATACACCACTGTCAACAAAGCATGTGCCAGTTGCCATTCCCAGAACAATACCGCTCAGGTCATCCCCTGGAAAGAGAAAAATGCACATTCCTCACATCCTTTATGTCTACGGTGCTTCCCTCGCTTCGACTTCAATCACTGCTGCTGCACAACGTGCCAAAACTCTGCTGTGATTAAAGATACGCACACAATTACTATTAAGACGGAAGAGATACGGTATCTTGAAGCAGATCTTCTCATTCTAACAATACCTGCACCGAGACACCCACAGGAGCCAAAGTTGCACAGAAGGTAGTTAAAAACCAAACCCAAACCCCAAATCCTAGGGCGCACACACCACTGCATCTGTCCTGCGAGCAAAGGGGAAGGCACCTCAGCAAAAGACTAAGATAAAACATCAGGGTTTTAGGTCTGATTTTTCCCCTTCACACCCCCAGACCCCGAACCTGCAGCAGTTTAAGGGCAGCGCAGCGCTCTCTCGCCTGCCCAGGGACAACTCCCGTCCCAGCAGCATCCACAACCGCGGCCCGGGCACGGCCGCGCCTGCACCCCCGGCCAGTGACAAGGAGGAAGGCGAGGGCTGGGGTGTCCCCGCACCTCCGGGCGCCGCTGCCGGGAGGCGGCTGAAGGCCAGGGCAGGAGGCAGCGGGGCGGCCTCTGGCTCGCTCGACGCCGCTCACCTTCCCTCCCTCCCTCCCTCCGCTCCGCAGGCAGGTGGCACAGCCCCTTCCCAGCGGGAAGCTCCAGCCGCCCCCGGCAGCATTCCTCCGCCGCGCGCTCCCCTCCTCCCGCGAGGCTCCCCCGGCTGCACCCTGCTCCCACCGGCGGGGCCGGGCCCGGCGCTTACCCCCCCCCCAGTCCTTCCAGGCCGGAGGCGGCTCTACCCCGCTCCCTCCGTCACCCACCCCCGGGCTGGGCCTAGCGCTGCTCGGCGGCTGCAGCCAGGCCCGAGGAGAGCAGGGAAAGGGGATCCCGAAGCGAGCGGGCGGCCCGCACTCACCCAGGCCGATCCCCGCAGGGCCGCCCCCGCCACCTTCCATGCCGGGCGGCGAGGGGAGGGGAGGGGAGGGAGGGAGGGGGGAGCACGGGCGAGGCGGCGGAGGGAGGGTGGCGGAGGAGGCGAGGCGGGAGGGCGGAGGGCGGCCGGGCCCTCCCTCCCTGTCCCTCCGCTCGGCCCCCTCAGCCGCCGCCGCGGCGCTCGCAGTGGCCGCTGCGCCGGGCTCCGGCCCAGGCCCCGCCGCCGCCGGGGCCGCGGCTCCCGCTCCCGCTCCCCTCCTCCTCCTCCTCCTCCGCCGCCGCCGCCGCCGCCGCCGCCGCAGCGCTACGTGGCCGCCGTCAGTCTCGCGACTCCGCCGCGCGCACGCGCGCGGGACCGGGAGCGCGCCGGGAGGGAGGGGGGGGGGGGGGGGGTTGGGGCGCGCGGGGCGGGGAGGGGGGGGGGGGGGGCACCCAGAGGCTGAGGGGAGCGCGCCGGCGCATGCGCAGTCAGGCTTTGCCTCGCTCCCACCTCCCCGCTGCTCACCTCCGCGGCCGCAGGTGAGGTGGGGGGGGGGTGCGCATGCGCGGGGCTCAGGTGAGGCGCCGACCGTTAGCTGCGCTGAGGTAATTAGGGCCGCCCTAATTGCAGCGCGCTGCGGCCGGCCCGGCCCGCGCCTCCCCTCGCCCCGGTGAGGCCTCCGAGCCCAGCCCTGCACCGGCCGCCGTGGGAGCCGCGACCGCGCCGGGCTCGGCGCTCCCGTCCTTAGCGAGGGACGTGCGTGGCGCCTCAGGACGGGAGGCGCGGGGAAAGGGCCGGTGTCGCGCAGGCTGCCGGAGCTGCCCCGCGGGAGCAGGTAAGAACCCGAACGAGCCTTATCGCGGAGGCGCTGCCGGGTTTACGGTAGCCGGAGGAGTCGGTTGCTTTTGTTGTTGTGCCAAACCCCAGCTCCCACTTGTTCCAATCTTCCTCTCCCCTTCAAGTACTAATAACTACTTAACTCGGCCTGTGGTTTCTTGCTCTCACCCACCTGCAGGGCCCGGGCCTGGTGTGTGAGGGAGGTGTGACAAGAAGCAAATACAACCTAAATGGGGTTTGCTGGTTGGCAGCCGGTATGGGGCTCACAAAAGGACGTGGGGCTGCCGTTTTCCGGCTGGCACAGCATCTTGAGTGGTACCACCTCCCCGAGGAAGCCGCGAAGCCTCATCCATAGCCTTGGAAACCACTGTTGAGCGCTGTGTAGGAGGGAAGAGCACTGCTGTGGTTTGGGTTTGGGTTTGGCTGCAGGAAAAGAATAAGCCAGAGTAGCAGAAACAGGAAAAGGGGGAAGGGCACCACTTTGCTACTGTTAGCTGCTTCCCAGGGATTTCAGGAATCTCTTGTGCCCTGTAGCTTTGGCTTCCTCTTGCCCCCTCTCTGACTTGTGTCCCTGCTGTAGTTTTAAATCCTGTAGTCTACAGTCTCTTCCCTACCTGTGATCTCTTTCCTTATCTGCTTTGTTTGCTGCAAATGCCCCCTTAGCATAGGGCACTTGATTTGAGGTTGTGCATAACATCTCTAACCCTCACCCCGATATATGAAATGTTACATGCCAGTGTGTTTGACCCACTCTTGGTTATTGAACATAAAACCTGAGATTTGAGCTCCTTGTGCAGAGCAGGGATTGGGGTTTTCAGAGTTGAAGTTCACAGTCAAATAAAAGGGGCAGAGTAGGCTGGGGAAGCCCCATGGTGGGATCAGAACAATGCTGCCAGTTTTCTTCCTTGCTCCAGCCCCTGCCGTGGGGGCACAGGGCAGGGTGTGCTTTACTCTGCCAGTCCCATGGGAGCTGTAACAAGCTTCCCCAGTGCAGAGCAGCCTCTGGGCTGTTCTGAGCTCTGCTGTGACCTGTGTGTAGTTGGAGAGGGAGGGGGTACCACGGGAGAGCCTGGGCTTTGAGAGCATGGACACTGCTCTGGCGTAGCCCAGCACCCTTGTGCAATGCAGCTTCTTGAGAAAAATAGAGAGAGGATGTCAGGGGATGTGGTGCTGCTTTTGTGGCCCTGCTTGTGTCCGTCAGCATCAGTGGTGGCCTAGGGAAGAGAGAGCTGCAGAGGCAAGTGACTCTCCCCAGCATCACTGCTTAGTTTGGCTCCCGCATGTAATATACTTTCTTCCCTAGGTGCTTAGCTAATGGAAGGTGACAGCTCCTCATGGTGCTCCCAGGGAGAGATCCAGCTGAGGGGCTGGCTGTGGCACTCAGCCCTGTTCCCACAAGGAAGCCTGTTCAGCTATTTACATCCCTCTCTTTGATGTAGCTTTTGACATGAAAAGACATGTCAGGCAGGTAAAGGGAAACAACCAGAATGCAGCAACAGCTCCACATCTCTGCTTGCACGAGCTGCTCCTTAGCACACACCTGCCTCACAGCCACAGATCCTTATCAGCCCTCTCATTTCCTTGCTGTCATCTCTCCTTTCCCTTCACACTGGTGTCTGACTTTTAAAGGCAACTCTCTGCAGCTCATCCCCAGCACAGTGTGGTGCTGTGGCTCCTCTGCCCCCTCTTTCTGGCATTTCCCTTCTCCCTATAACCAGTGTGGGAAATGTCCTCGCGTGTCCTCCTGATTGCATGTGGTGCCAGGGGCGGGTGATAGAGATCTTAATTTCCTCCCTAAACTGCTGCAGGGTCTCAGCAAACAGCTCTTTGCAGCTCACTCCAGAAGCAGCAGCAATACAGCAGTAGGTGACATTGTCCCTCCCTGGAAAAGAGGGCTTTTTTCTGCTAAGCAGCTTAGGACATTTCAGGGTGAAAAGTACAATGAAAGTATGAGAACTTGCTAGGCCATGGGCCACAGACACAGCAGAACGCAGCGTTACCCAGCTGGGTTTTTCTCCTAGACTTGTTCTAGACTTGCTGAGAAAGCAAACTTAAATAAGAGTATTGTTGAGATGCAGTGAGCTCTGTGGTGGGGATAACCACTAGCAGCAGCTGCAGAACAGTGTGGGAAGGAGAAAAATCAGTGGTGAACTCCTACTTTTATCAGCTGTTAATTTTCCTGTGGTGTGGGCAGGCTTCTTGGGTTTGCAAAGCTGCGTTTTCCTGGGCAATCCCTGAGCTATCTGCTCTGGTTATTTCCTATTGCTTTCAGGCATCAAACTAGGGCTGCAACCCTCTAGTAGGAGCACTGCCTGCCCAGCCCAGGGCCTGCAGTTCCCTGGGAGCTGTGCTGCTGAGAGATGCGGCCCAGTTTCCGAGAGCTCTTGGCTTTCCCAGGGCAGCCATGGGTAAATCTTCTCTACTTCATCCACACTCCTGCTGTGATCATTTCTTTGGAAACTCAGCAGGCAGTTCTTTCTTCCCACAGCCAACAGGGATATGGGCTGCTTTTCTGCTGTCCTACCTACTTCCTCTCATGGTGAGGTGGCTCTTGGTGGTTCGTTGGTGCTGGTGACAGGGCTGCCACTAAGGAGGGCCAAGTGGAACAGCACTAGCCCTTTTCCATGTGCTTGGTATTTTGCCAAGGCCTCCATCCTAACAGTTCTGGTTTGGAAACAGCCTGAACTGGGCCTGACTTGACACTTCCGGGAATGCAGTTGGGATTGGGACTCTTTCTCCTTCCCCAAGGGGGGGAAGGTCCTTGGAGCTCAGTGCTGCTCAGGGACCCTGCAAAAACCAGGCCCTGCCCCACTGAGAAAACAAGCCAAGGGGGAGAAGAGAAACTGAGGCACAGACAGGGTGCTGACACTTTGCTGATCAGGGCTGCAACCCAACCAGTTGACTCTCACATTAATGCTTTACTCTTTAGGTATCCAGATATGTCCTGCAGGATTCAGAATCCTCTCAAGCAATGGGAAAGGAAGCAAAAGGAAAACAAAGCGTTTTTCCTGCTAGCTCTTGTCACAGGAAGCCCTGTGCTGTCTGAGGGAACCACCACCACTGAGCACAGAGGTGCTGGGCTATATCAGAGAAAAGTAGAAGTTCAAGCAGAGGAAATTCCTGTTCTCATTCTCCCTTCTCCTTTGCTAGTTGAGTGTAAGGCCACAATTAAAGATAAACTGCCTCTAAATAATACAGCTAACACCCACCAGCATCTCCTTGTGAGGAGGATTAGACCTTTGGAGCAGCAGGGTACAGGCAGAGTTGACATGCGGTAAGCACCTGAGAAGCAGAACTGCAATACCAGTGGCTTTAACTCTGCCTCCCCTGCAAGCTGAGGGGCAGATCAGGGAGCCAGCATGGCCAGCTGGGTTCAACATGGTTTTACAGGGCTTCCTGCATTCAGGGCTTGAGCTCAGCCTGGGCAGGGCAACAGTTAACAGCCTTGCGTGACACAGAAAAGCCTGGCAGATGCACTTGCTGGTTACTAACTTGCTTTGGGGTACTGGGGGCAGGGTAACATGACCTGTACTGTCAGAGCTGTTGGCCTCTGCATAAAAATCATACCACAAAATAATAATAAAGAGTTCTCTTTGGGTAGCCTTGGTTTTCTGCCTCTCTTTTATTTTTCCTAAGGAAGACACAGATTCTGGGGTATGGCAGCTCAACAAGGGCAGGTTGGAAGGGAGAGAAACTGGCAGAGTTGGGGTTTTACTCTTCTGTTGTCTGTTTAATCAGCTTTGGTGTTTGTTACACTGTGATCTCAGGTGGTTTCCCCAGCAGACTGGCTACATGAAGTTCTAAAGTTTGGAGAGGGGAGGTAATTGTTAAATGGATGCATTGCCCCAGCAGGTTGTTAGAAACATTTCTGTTCCTGTGTTAGAGCACCTCTGCTGTGATCAGCATCAGCCTGTACCAAAGCAATTTGAGTAGGGTCCATGTACCTTGGCTGGTGAGGAGCAAACTGGTTGAAGTGGAGTCCTGCTGTTCACACCCAATCTTCCAGCCTAGCTGTTTAGGTAGAAACTTCCCTCTGGGTTTGAAAAGCTGTGCTTAGGAGGAAGATGCTGTAAGCAACAGAGAAACAGAGCTGTATTTACCAGCTTTGCAGAAGGGGCACTGCAAGATTTCTACCCATGAAATCATGTTTGAATTAAGGGCTCTGGGATAGACTCACCTTGTTCAGGCTTAACCCCTGCTTCCTTCCTGTTCTTGCCTCTGTTGAGTGCTTTTAACCTGCTGCTCAGAGGCATCCTGCACACACTCTTTCCAGCCTTCTCCTGCCCTTCCTGCCCCTACCAGCATGGGGGCACAAACACATCTTGCAACTGGCATCTTCCACTGTCTCCATCTTGTGCACTGCCCTCCTGCAGCTCGATCTAGGACAGTTTCCCATGCTCATGCACAGCTTTGGCTTCTCAGAGATCAAGGATAATTCACTGATGGGCTCTGACTCAGTCCAAATCTGCATCATGTGTGGATCCAGTATGAGGAACCCCAAACACTGTGGTTACAGTAGCAGTTGAACTCGGCCTCCCATGGGAGCTTCCTGGTGTCTCTAGCCTTTCTTTCTGTGTTCAGCAAGAACTGGGTGCCTGTTCCACCAGGCCCTTTCCCTGTAGATTTTACAGCTTTCTGTGGGTGGGCAAAGTGAACCCAGCCTGGCTATGGGTGGGCATTTCTCTAAAGACATCAGATGCATCCCGTTCTCTGACAGTTTGTTCTGCATCCACTAGCTAGGATGGACTTCATGTCCCATACCATTGCCCCTGATACCTATCTGTGACAATCTTCTCCCCCTTCACCAAGTAGAAAACCAAAGCCCAAAGCATCAAATCATCCTTCAGTAAACCTGACCTACCTCTGAGAACTACAGCAGTGTAAGTAAGTCAGGACTTGCTGGCCTGAAGTCAGCTCAGTCCTGCTGATGGGAAACAGGCATATGAGGAATAGATCAGCCCCAGTGCTGCCTAGTGCCAGGCAAGGAATAATTAGACCAAATTTGGCCTTACGAATTGTCCCCCATCTCCCAGCTGAGCTGAGCTCCAGCCTGGTTAAAGACATCATTTCCTACCCTCTTCCACAAGTGCCTTTTCCCCCTGCACACCCCGCCACATCCTCTGTGTTTCAGGACAGAAGCACTAGATCCACTCAGATATAAACAGCACAAAGGAAGCAATAAGGAAACTCCTCCCTATCCCTTGGCTCTAACCACTTTCAGCCATGCTGCCAGCTTGCTGCAGGGTACAGATTATCACAAACTCGGGGTGCAACCTTGCCTGGAGTGTTTCAGCTCCTGTGCATCCATGACTGTCAGGGCAGAGATGCCCATTTCAGTGCAACAGCCATGCTGCAAATTCCAACTGCTCCCGTCCACGTGGCTGCTTTTGGTCTCCTCTTCACAAGTCAGGTAGGCTGGTTATCTATTAAATAGGGAGCAAGCACAAGAGAGGGTGAGCACACAGAGGAAATCAGGCAGTTTCCTGTTTGTTTATCAGGAACAAAGCTTGTTTGGCTGGTGTGAATGTGGCCAGCAGGCTGGTGCCGAGCTCAGCTCTTCCACTAGCACAAAGGGAAGAAGTAAGGCAAAGTCTCCCAGGAAGAAAACCCTAAACTCAGACCTCGCTGGAGGTTTGCAGCCAATGCAGAGCGATGGGCAGGGAGATTCCACCTTGTTAAGTGGCAGTGAACTGCTGCTCCTTGGTCTCAAGCAAGAGATGCATTCTGGCAACAGAGGGCTGCACTCCCCATCACACAGAGCCCTTCAATTGCCCCAGCAGATTTATGTTGCCCATGACCAGCAGACTTTGCCCCAAACCTGGTCCCTGTAGCTTAGTTTTTGGGCTGTATTCAGAGAAATACTCTAATCACCCTGGAACCACAGAATTACAGGGCTTCAGATTAAAAATTGCCAAGCTTTTACCAACATAGCTCCAGTATGAATTCATCATGCTAACATTCTGGACCCAAAGACTCAATGCTGTTTTCAAACATCAAGCTAAACCACGTTACACTTCTGAAGTCATGCCTAGACATTTCTGTTGTTCCTATCCACACTGAATTAGTAATAAACTAAAGATGGCCTGGGGAAAGGAGGAACAGGGCTGCAGGGAGTCAGGCTGCAAAGCCAAGCCACCCGGGACCATGCGCAGAAAGAGAGTTTGCATCTTTCAGTGTGCTGCCTTAGGCTGGGGGAAGTTAAAACCTGGGGCTGGAGGTACCCAGCAGTGAAAGGTGCAGCGGAGGTTTACCAAGACAGCCTGACACAGGGACTGAACCCTCTTCCCCTCTTGTACCAGCTTGCGCTGTTTCCTCCTCGCCCTGAGACTGTGCTATTGTGTTAGCCCTCGTCCACCTCCACTCCTTGCGCCCTCTGCCCGGGGCAGGGTGACCTCCCCACTCCCCAGCCCCCGGGATGCTGAGGGCACCCTTTGGTCCCGCAGCTTCTCCGGTGCAGCAGCACAATTGCTGCTGCCATCTGGTGGGAGAGCAGCCGGGCTGCGGCCCCTGCGGCTCCTCCGCTTGGATTTGTCTTGCCTCTTGAAGGGGTAACCTCTTGGCAAGCATCCGTGCTCGCTAACGCCGTCTGTCACGGTTGGCAGCAAAGCTGCAGCTTCCATCCCTCACCTCTCTTCCCCCAGTGCAAAGCCGCATGCCTTGACCCTCTCTCGATTCTCCACCCCAGGCCGTGCTCCACTTTCACCAGCAACTTCTTGGTACTGAGTTAAGAGCAACAAGGTTGGAAACGCCAGTGAGGGTGGGAACACCCTGTTTGTGGAAGCAGCCAGGGCAGCTACCTGCGTGTTACCCAAGCCCAAAGCTCTGTCTATTGCCCTGACAAGCAGAGTGCTGAGAGCGAGGGCACACACCCTGCTCACACCTCCCAGCTGCTGCTCTAGGAAGCAGGATCCAGCCTTTGACTCTCCAGTCCGGCCCTGGCCGCACAAGCTCAACTTCTTGGTTTGTTCTTACATCAAGGAGCCTGCCAGCACCTGAGGAGTCTGGCAGAGGATGCCAGGCAATGCTTGCTCACTGCTGCACAACTCAGAGCAGCATCCAGCCAGCAAGTGGCTGTTTCCTCACCCAGTATCCCTGTGCACTAAACCACATCCTGGTTTTTGGGTCACTGCTCCCATCTGGAGATGGTCTCCACCAAGGCTGAAGAGCAGCTGTAAACACAATATAAACAAGGGGTTCAGTGAGCACACCCCCAGCCAGCCACAGGTTCAAGAGCAGCTTTGAAGTCTGAAGTTGATGGCAACTTTAGGCATTAAGTGAGGCAGAGCCAAGGTAAAAGGAGCAGTTAACAGCTAGGGAGCATTTGTGAAAAGAATTACATCCAAAGGCAAAGGAAATGGTGATTAATCAGACCCAGGGACCACTGCTGGAGCCCCTCCTCCAGAGGCTAAGAGCAAAAGTGGCAGGAAACACTCCACACTCCACTGAAAATGCAGGACTGGAGGGAGAAGGGATGCAGAACCACAGAAGCTGAGAAGGGATTTCAGGCATTCTGCTCTGAACCCAGCACCTGGCACAGGAAACACTAAGGGGGCTTTAAAAGGAGCCTTGGGAGGAAAGTGGAAGCTTCCTTAGAAGTGTCTGAAGTGGTAAACCAGAGGAATAAAGAACAAGAGCACTGGAGGGGGGAGAGGTCTGGAAGTTATTTGGGAGTTATGGACCTGACTGCTCAGCTGCTTAAAATATTTTGCAAGCTCAGGCACCTCATCACTGCAAGCACAGACCCTGCCCAGCACAAAGAGCACAGGAGTCTCTCCAAGGGCAAGGACTCCAAGTGGCTGTAAGATGAGGAAACAAGCCCACCATTCCCAGCAGCTTTCCCAAGGGCTTACCCTCAGGGCAGCGATGACACCCACCAGAGATCCCATTCCTCAGGGATAACAGGCATTGTACAAGCACCCTGTTTACAGGATAGGAGTAGCTGCTGACACACATGAAGCACTGTAGGCTGTATCTGGTACAATACACCCCCGTTTTCTTTCCAACAGCATGGTGTTTCATCAAAAGAGCACCCTGGAAGATGCACATGCAGTAAACAACAGCCTGAACAGTGCATGGAAAACAGTTAAAAGCCCTTGCAATAACCTCAAGATACTCTCAGCCTTGCTGCAGGAATTCAGCCTAAGAATCATGTTTCAAGCTTTAAGTTGTCAGGAACAAGACCTATTGCCCTGTGCTAAGTGGCATATCCACACAATAGCACAAGCACGAAGTTCTTGCTCTACTGACCCAACCTTCATTCTTCTGTGACAGCAAAAAAACCCCAGCACCACACATGACTACAGTTGGGACTGTGACATTTATTGAAGGCTGGTTATACAATCTCACCCATCACATCCTCCTCACAATTCAGGTTCCCTACATAAAAAGAGCATTGATGTAACAGAGAATTCTGCCCACCTCTGACTGCCTGAGCCACAGAGCACCGAGTCATCCCCTCTTTGTCCCAGGTGCCATTTGCAATAGGCCAACTGACCTTGATGAAAGAACCAATGCTGCACAACAGAGCAAGCAGCAGCAAACAGATCAGAGTGCAGCAGCAGGGGGAGAAGTGATGTCCAGCATGTGCCTGAGAAGCATTTCCTGCAGAGGAAGCATCTTCTCCTCTGTGCCTGAAATCCATCCACTACATAAAGCAAATCTCTTGCTATTCTCACCCCAAGCCACAAGCCGCTCTACCTGTGCCTCCAGCTATCAGTGCTATGGTTCACACAGGCAGAGCCACTGCCCTGACAGCTGAGATGTCCTCTTACACTCAGCTGACACCTGAAAACAGACTGGCTTGACTGAAGAGTGAGCCCTGGGCATCCCTGTCCCATAGTCCAGGACCTGCAAGTCTGTAACAACCCCAGCTAAGCCAGCCTGAAGGCACTGAAGCATCGCTGTGAAACCTGATGGATAGAGCACTCTTGGGGTCAGGGAGTCACCTGGGCTACTGCTTTGCTCCAGGAGTGAACAGATGAAACTCTGCTCCTGTTGCTCAAACTGCCTGGAAAGGGGCAATTCTCAAACCTAGCTTAAAGGCCAAAGCCACTGCTCTGACCGTAGAGGGGAGGAATGCAGGTCTGTTCTCAAGAGCGGGCGGTTTTATTTGATTAAGAATTCAAAATGGGTTGAATTTTCATTTCCTCTCTTTCTACCAATGAGGAAAGTGCACAGACTCTTTTGGAAAGGGCTGATCTGGGAGGCAGAGGTGCCTGGGCTCACTGTGGCAGCTGGAGGAGCACAGACTGTCCAGAGGGCAGGTACGTGATGTTGCGGGACCGTGAGAGCTGGTAGGCGATGTCCTCAGCGGCCTCCAGCTTGCGCAGCTCGATCAAGCCATCGCCTGCAGTGGCCAGCGAGTTGGCAATGAGCTCAGCTGCTTTGGAGTCTCCCTCCGCAGAGATCACAGCCGCTTTCTTCTGCTGCTCAGCCTGGAATCAGACAGGACAGGGAATAACCAACAGAGAAAACAAGAGCAAAGAGAAGGAAGATGCTACTGCCATGTTTAAAATAGGAATTCCCGTTTCACCTCCCTCCTGTTCTTTTCCCTCAAGACAGATGGGGTTATTTTAAAGCTGTATTCTGTTAAGACTCTTTTTCTGCCTACTGTGGAAAAAAAAAAAGTTGAAAAATCATCTTGAAATTGCCTTATCAGTTTTAACCTCATGGAACATTAACCCACCAAAGGACACTCCTGGTGGAAAACTCTGAAAGATTGGAGAACTTCACCAGTGCAGTTAAACCCAGGTCAAATAAACACTTCTGCTGTTTAATCATCTTGACAGATTACATGCATCTTATTGCATGGGGTGTTGGCTGCAGGTTCTTGCAATCCCCACAGGCACGTGTTGGGCCAGGGGACTTTAACACTTGAACACCAAATTGTTTCTGTGGATGCTCACTGAGATCTTGGGTTGATCTGGGATCATGTGCTCGTGCATCTCCTGTGGTCAGTAACACCCCTAGGACACAGGCCTCCGTGCCAATGATATCAACACCACACAAGGCTTTGACTAGCCTCACAAAATTCCCAAACACTGGGATCATGTGGGATGCAGATCTCAGCCTTGAACCCCATTTCTAACTGACACTCCCTCCCGAGTGCCATTTCCTCCTGGCTCCATGCAGACATTTCTGTTCAGCACCCCAGTAAGAAGAAAAAGATGACCCCCAAACCCAACCTTAGGCTTTATCTATCCGATAATCACAAGTCAGAGCTGAGAACCGCATCAGCATTACAGCACCAAGTGATTTCAGCATTCAGCTGGCCCTGTCAGTTGTTCACTGCAACCTGGAGTGGGAAGGAGATACCAGGAACCTTTAGCAAGTTTCTCAGAAGGACAAGGTACCTTTTCCACAATGAATCTTGCTCTCTCTGCTTCTTGCTGAGCCACTTGCTTCATCTCCACAGCCTCTGTGAACTCCTTGCCAAAGGTCAGGTGAGTCTGCAGGGCACAAAGCAAGCAAAGGTCACACCGCTGACAGCATACAGCAGTGCTGCTGCGACCCACACAGCTCCCAGGGTGCATCAGTGGAACTGGGATGGGGGTGGAGAGCCAGGAGCCTTTAAAGAGCCCTTTCCTGCTCCATTATGCCCCACTGTGCTCAGCCTGGGTAGTTAGGATAGCTGCAGGCTCCTGGGATGGGACAGGGGAAAGGTGGATCTCCTTCAGGAGTGTGCTCAGGAGACAGCACCAGAAACTCAGAGTCAAAACTTACATTTTTGAGAAACAAAGTCTTCCTGCAAAGACTGCCTATAATACCCCTGTCCTCCAAGCAGGCTTTTGAGAGAGGTCCAAGAACAAAGGGAGAGGGGCAAGTACAAGCCAGATTACAACACAATTCATTTACAAAGCTTCTAGGGAGACAGGGAGAGCTCCCCCCTTGAATAGTCAGGAGAAAACCAAATACTTTGTAGGAAAAGGACACTATCAGAAGCAGGTATTTTCAGTACCTCCTCAAGCCTGGCACTTCCTCACTGTATCTCAAGGTGCTTGGGGAGCAGCTGATCTATCACCCCCAGAAGCATTTTTTCCTCATTTGAACTACAAAAGCCTTGCAGCAGTGGAGCCTGACAATGAGCCAGCACAGAGGAGCCTTCAAGGGCTTGCTCAAGGTCACAGAAGGCCAGTGACAAAAGCAGAGGTACTGCTTTGAGCTGTAACCACCACATCCCATGCAACTGCAGGCAGACAGACATAGTCCGTGTGTCCAAACTCCCAGCCCCCTCCTCTCTTTTCTCCACTGCTCTTATCTGGGCAGACTCCAAGGAGAAAAACCGAAAAGGCAGCACTCTTACCAAGGACACATCATCCAGAATGAGCCCAAAGGTTGCTGCTCTCTCCGTGAGGTCCTCACTCACTTGCCTTGAGACCAACTCTCTCTGAGTGATCAATTCTCCAGCATCAAAGCGAGCCTGAAATCGGGATGAACAGTGAGAAGGAAGCTCCCAGAAGTGACAGATTCTCTGTGTCCTGCCTGCCTTTGCACCATGAGCTGCAGAGCTCCTCTCCCAAAGTTCCAAGACATTGAGCTGCCCATGGATTGGAAGCAAAGGACTCAATGACTGGGAGCTTAAGTGTAAGCTTTTCTGGATGGCCTCTGAGAGCCTTGGGAGTGGAAGGAGAAGCCTTATTCCAGAGCACAACGTATTCTGTGCTCCAGCTGCTGAGGGAAGAAAGATGAGCAACAGAGCCTGTCCTTACCACAACAGACTTGAGGATTTCAGTTGTGATTGAGGGCAGCACACGCTCGTCGTAGTCCTCTCCAATACTGGTGAAGATGCGGGGTAACTGGGCAGTCACTGGTCTGAACAGGATACGCAATGTGATGTTCACGTTCTGAAGGTCTGTGGGAGGAGAGGCACGAGGTGAGTGGCAAAGCACAGGGACAGGAGATGTCTGTCCTCTCCAGGTTGACTAAACAAGAAAGAAACAGGTTATTTTTACTGCCCTTTGCACCCTGGGATCCAAATCCCCATCCCAGACAAGATTCAAACTGCAGTTTGGCGACACAGGGAACTACTGCCCTACTGGAAAGACAAGGACTTTATGGTTAAAGGGATGACTGACAGGACCAAAGGAATGGTCCAGTCTGTTCTGGAACTAAAACCACAGCTCAAACCATTCCTGACTGTGTCCAACTGGATCTGGGATCTCCACATCCAGAAAAAACCAAACCAAAGCAAGCGCTCACCTTTGCTGCCCGTGATCACGGGAATGTTTCGGGGCCGGGAGCGGCAGTCGAAGATGATGGGTTTCTGCACCCAGGGGATGAGGAAGTGGGTGCCTTCTCCTACCACCACGTCCTGGACCCCGCGGAATCGGTCGAAGATGACAGCTCTGTGGCCTGCATCAACTGGAGAAGACAAGAGCCACGTTGGTACCGAAACCACCCCTGTGGAAATGGTCTGTTGGGGAAGTCAAAGCCTTTTGCTGCCGTGACGTTAATGCCATTGTTTGGAGCAACAAGGCCAGAAGACGCAGCCACGGCTCCTGGCCTCGCAGTCTGCTCCCAAGTGAGCCAACAGCTTGCAATCCCGCTTGTGCAATGCACAGGGCATAAAACAGCCCAGCAAGGCTCCACAGCTGTGTCCCCCTGCTGCCATCAGCAGTGAAGGCACACGGTGCCTCCCACACCGACCAAACCCAAAGGTACAAGCCACCTGGAAGCTCTCAGCCTCCCGCACTCACCGTTGTACAGCGCCGAGTTCACCACTCCTCCTACAACGGCCAGCCCCAGGCCGAGCTTCCCCAGGCTCTCAAACACCTTCGCGGCCATCTCACGCCTCCGGGTCCGGCCTTTCCTTTAGCAGCTCCCTCCTGCAAAACCCACGGGGGTCTCGCACCCTCACCGCGGAGCAGGTCCCACAGCGCACCCCCGCACCCGCTCCGAGCCCGGCCCGCCGCCTCCCTTCCAGGCCTCACGCCCCCAGGGCAGCCGCCCGACAGCCGAGGCTCCGCTCCCGCCGCAGCTCGGCCCCCGCTCTCCGCTCCATCGCCGGTCCCGGCTGCCGCTTCCCATCCCCGATCCCGGACCTACCGCGCCCGCCCGTCCTGGCCCGTCCCGCTCCCCTCCCGCGGCGCCCCTGACCTCCACATGAATCCGCGGCCACCCGCCCCGGCGCGCCTGCGCGCAGCGCCAAGACGCACGCTCCTCATTGGCCTGCCCTTCCCCACGGTGTTCTGGGACATGTAGTTCACCGCCGCGCTGCCTGCTGCGGAGCGGCACACAACTCCCGGCGAGCCCGGCGGCGGCACGCTGGCTGAGTAAAGCCGCTTTCTATTGGCCTCGTCCTCCCGCTGCCCCGGGGCCTGCCGGGAGCTGTAGTCCTGTAGTCCTGCGGGGCCCGGGCCCGGCTGTGCCCGCTCCCCGCTTGCACGGCACCGCCCGGGCAGGGGCAGCGGGGCCCGGGCGGGCGGGCGGGTCCGTGGTGGAGCGGTGTCAGGGCCGCACAGCCACCGGCGGGGTCTGGCCGCTTTACCGAGCGGCTCCCCGGCCCAGCAGCCCCCGGTGCCGCTAGAGGGAAGCAGCGCTCCGCCGGCTGCGCAGCGCCGAGGGACGGGAGAGCCGGGAGGAGGAGAAACGAAACGGGGGGGACCGCAGAGGAGCCGCCTCCCCCCGGGCGGCACCGGGGGGCTCCGTTCCCCCCCCTCCACCGGGCCACATCCTCCTCGCCCGCGGCTCCGGGTGAAAGCGGGGCCGGCGCCGCTGCTCTGGGCCCGGCGGGTCCCGGGGGCACCGTGTTCCCTTCGTGCGCCCCGTGCGGGGAAACTGAGGCACGGAGCCGCTGAGCAGCGCGGGGATGGAGCCCCCCGGCCCGGATCCCCCTCCCCAGGAGCGGGGCCCAAAACCCGCGGGCGGCTGCGCTGGGGCCGCTCCTGCCCCGGAACGTGACCGCCTCTCCCGGTGCCCCCCGGCAGCCCTCGGGTCCCCGCACCGCTGCGCGCACGGGTGCGCTGGGGGAGCCCCGTCCTGCGCCTCGCAGCGCTCCTTCAGAGCCCAGAGCAGCTCCGCTGGGCCTCGGCAGCGCTGGGGAGCGGGTGCTGAGGAGGAGCAGGGTGAGGTGAAGGTGCTGAGCAGCGCTGGACCTGCGGGAAGCCCCTGGAGCCCGGCTGGAACCGCGGCCCCTGGGAGCTGCCCTCCTTGGGATCATCGTTCCGGAACCGCGCAGTCACCGCAGCTCAGATCCCGGCTGCAGCAAAGGGGGAAGCTCGAGCGTGGGTGCTCTGCCCTCAGCCGCGTGCTGCGTCCAGGGATACATCCCGGGAGCATCCCAGCAGCCGCCGGGTTTTCCCCAGGGCTGGCTCTGCCCCGGGAGGCTTCAATCCGCTCACATCTAATCCAATCACAGCATCCTAATTGGTGACAAAGCCACGGCTGTAAACACCGGGAGATTGATTCCCTCTGGATGTGGGATTCACGCAGGGCACAATTCAACCCTCAGCTGGGGTCTGTGGAGCTGGGGGCTGGCGCTTTGCACCCGCTTTGCCTCATGCTTTGCGTTCCAGAGCAGCCGTCGGGCTGGGGTTGTGCAGCCACTTTCCCTTCCCGTGTAAAATGAGGCTTTCCCATTCAGACCCCAAAAGAAAAGGAAAAGGGCTCGTGGCAATGAGGAGTTTTGGGCCAGGGCCCGGCTTTTAGGCTGGAAGCCCCGGGAGCCGCCACATCGGAGCCGGTGACACCCGCACGGCAAAGCCAGGGCAGAATGGGTCCTTTGTGTGGGGAATAGCTGGCGGGTGATTCAGCGCCGGCCACAGGGGCTGACACACTGCTTGGTGCTGGGGGGGCACCCAGCGTGTCCCCCTCTGCCCACCGCGCCTGGCCCTGGCTCTGTGAGCTGGGGGGCACGGTCCAAAGCCTCCATGAGTTGTGGGATGCAGGCAAGGGGTTGAGCAGCCCTGCAGCCGCCAGGAGCATCCTGTGCCCTCGTTGATGAAGCCAAAGTGGCCATGGAGGAGCACCCAAAGCAGAACCAGGCTGGAACCCTGCCCTTGGGGTCCTTGTACCCCTTGCTTGGGTGTTCTCATGGGGCTGCTGCTGTCTGGAGGGTGTCAGGGGCACATTTCCTCTATGGGGCAAAGGAATGGCGGCTTCAAGAAGCCCCTCATTGTCCTGAGCCCAGCTCCAGCCACTGCAGTGGGGAACAAAAAGCCTCCTCTTCTCCAGCCCTCCAGCACCAGCCAGTGCAGCCCTGGAACATCCATGGCGTGAAGCGTGCCAAGGGCACAGAGCCCGAGTGGCGGTGACGGAGGCAGACGTGGATCCGCAGGGATGCTCTGCCAGAGCACCTGAGGGGCAGAAAGGAGGATTTTCCACCCCAAACCGTGGGTTTGGGGCCCACACAACGGGATGGGGCTGATGTTCCTGCCCCATTCCCACCCTCCTGGCCCTACACGGGCATCCCAGCCCGAGGCCCGGCGGCTCCAGCCCCGCACCAGCATGTAACCCGGTTAGCCTCAATAAGCATTTCAATTGAATTAGTTAAACTGCATTAAAGCCCTGCGAGGACACGGTGTGGGGTGGAAACGGCCTTAATGTGATCTCAGCTGACTTCCCCGCCGCGATTTGCAAGTCAGAGGAATCGAATTAAGGCTGTTTTCATTCTGAACCCTGTCCACACAGGCCCCTAATGCAGCTTAATTAATCTGCTTTAACATCGAGCCTGTCTTTCATTCAGACGCGGCTTCACCTGACTCATCCCACAGCAGCAAAAGCCTCTCCCCAGAGGAGTGGGCACCGGGGATGGGGAGTCCTGGGAGCATTTAGAGAAAACCAGGATTATCTCTAATCCCATCAGGGAATAATCTGGGATCGGGCTCTGTGCTGCAGGCGCCCATAATGGGCTCTCCAGTGCCCAGTGAGCTGGAGCTGGAGCATCCCAGCTTGGTGCCACCCCGGTGCCAGCAGCACCAAAGGGGTTCTGGGCTCTCCTCCATGGTTATCAGCACTCTGCAGCGTTCTCCTGGGTGGAAGCTGCATTAAGCCCTGTGCTGCTCTTGGGAAGGCTCTAATGGCTGGGAATTGCTGACCTGCAGCCCCAAAGAGGACCTCAGCCCCCCCCAAACCCACAGCCCCTTGATGTTCCCAGCTCCCCATCCCCTTCCTTGCACCACGTTCACACAACTGGGCTGTCCTGGTCTCCAGCACCAGCACAAGCCCAGGGTCTGGGGCTCCTCTGAGCACAGGGGGTACCCAGTGTGCTGCAAGGGGGGGTCTCTGCCACCCTCCCTTTGCTCCTACCCCCGTTTGCTCTCCATGGATAAAACGACATCTCCATAAAGGCTGCCTCCAATTAAAAGGGAGTTTAATGGCTTAATGAATCACAACAAAATCTGCTGCATTAGCACATGAACCGCTGCCCCTCTCTCCTTGCGGCCACCAGCTTTCCACTGCAAACCTTTTCATTTCCTTCCCAGCAAATTGCCTGCCCGTTAAGGGGGGGGCACATAAAGCCCAGCCTGGAGGGAGCACCCCCCATGCACCCCATCCTGCACCCCACTGACCTGAGGCCTTGAGCCCCAGCACCTGCTCCTCTCTCAGCCCCTGCTCCTTTCCCCCCATGATGGGGGTTTAAGACTTCAATTCAAGCAAGGCTTGAAAGAGATGAAGGCTTTTGGGTACCAGGAGCTGCACAGACCCCAAATGAGCTTTGTGCGCTGCTGCTGCAGCATCCCCATCACCCCTCCACCATCACTTATACCCCTCCATAGGTTCAGCTCCCCAGCCCTGAGCTGAAATCCCCCTGGGAATGCAGGCTGGGCTCGGTGCATCCCATGCCAGGATGCATCCCACTGCAGCCCACCCGCCTCGGGACAATAGCACCTCAGTCCCACCTTGCAGCTGCCCGTGCCCTGTACCCCTTCCACCCTGGGGGGGCCACGATGCCCCTATCCCACTGGGAAGAGCTGGGCTGAGCATCCCAGACCTACAGCCAGGATTCCAGGAGGGTCAGGGAGAGGTCTGGGATGGTTTAGTCTTCCTGTCATGTCTTTAATTGCTCGTTTATCCAGTGCAATCAGTCCCAGGTGCTGGATGCTGCCCGTGTGACCCTGGCGGATGCCTCTCCAGCCTGGTCCAGCTATTCCGAGCTGCGGATCGATCAGATCCCAGGGAAGGTTGAGGCTCCTCTCGGCGCTGAGCTGTGCCTCATGTGTGTGCACGTTCACAGCCCTCACCATGATGTGAGCTTAGCACAGCCCCCCTGTCCCTGTCAAGCTCGGCTCATCCCCAGCATCGCACAGGAGGGGTGGGATGGGGATGCTGTGCTCCATGTGCAGCCCATGGGGAACGCTACCAGCCAGCGCATCCTCACGGCAAGGGTCCAGCCACGCTGGGCTATGGATGGGCAGTGCCGGCGCCATCCCTGGAGCAGCTCCCTGCACAAAAGCCTCCCCCCATTCCCACTTCCCGCTGCCGGGGGGGAACAATCCCCGGCTTTGTGGAGGGAAAGCGGCGGCGGGGTCAGGCAGCTCCAGGCTGCCCTTTGTGCCACAGCAGAGCCCGGGGGGGAACCCGAACCGCAGGGCCCCTTTGCTGGGGGTCAGGGCAGGAGCCACCCAGCCCATCAGCACAACCGGAGCCAGCAACGGCTTCAGCAGCCCTGGGGGCAGGCACCCCCATCGCCTCCAGCCCTTCCCCTTAACTCCTCCAGCTCCTAAAAGGCCGGGGGCTCTCTCTGCCAAATGCGTCTCCATTGCTCCCTGGGTATTACTTCCCCCATGGCTGTCTCCCAGCGCTTGCATTCCCTGGCACCGGGAGCTCTCCGAGATGGAGCCTTTTTGCTGCCTCTTTCTCCACGCACCCACGTTTCAGAGCACTTCAATTGGCTGCCAGTTGCTTCTCTCCATTCCCTGCGGACACGGAGCAAGTTTAACTCACGGATACTGGGAAAAGGGCAGCAGGAATCTGTCCTTAGCTCAGGCAGAGCGTGGAGCGCACCCTGCTCCATGCGGAGTTTGCCGAGCTCGGACGGCCCTGGGAGCCAGGGACCTCCGGGGCAGCAGAGAGCTGATCCCGCAGCCTCCAAGGGCTGGGAATGCCCTGGCCCATGGGCAGGGGTGCTCTGCCAGGACACCCAAACACCTTCCGCAAGCATGGAAGGAGCTGCTCTTCCCCAGGAAGCTCCCAGGGGAAGATGCTTGTGGAGAAGCTCCGGGGCCAAGCTGGCCAGAGGCTGTTCCCAGGGTTTTCCCATGGCCTGTGCAGCAAAGGGCAAGCTTTTGGCATCCGTTGTACCCTGGAAAAGCCTGGCTCAGGGATGCGAGTGAAACTGGGTGCGTGCACAAGGACAAAGCCTCCTCCTGAGCAGCCGCCTGCAGTGAGGTCCCTCAACCAGGGATGGAGATGCCTTTTTCTTCCTAGGTGATGATTCAGCCCATCTGAGCTATAAATTGTCCCCAGAAGGTTCCTGTCCCTCTCCATTGACTGGAAGGAGAGCAGAGCGACTGCATTATTTATAGGGGCATCTCAGCCTGAGGCCTGAGGTAGAGATGCAGCTCCAGAGCACACACAGAGCAAGCAGCAGCCTCACTGCGTACTAAAGCCTGGAGAGAGCCAAACCCAGGTTCATTCCCCTCTCCCAGCTCCTCCCTGCATCCCTGCTGCTGACGGGGATCCAACCACCCAGCAAGCAGTGGGAAGCAGGATGCAGACCGAGGAGCTCATCCCGTCCATGTGGATTTAAGCAGCATGCAGGCCCTGGGTCACAGCAAGGGGAACTCCAGCCCAGATGTCCATGGCAGGGGGGGAACTGGATGATCTTAAGGTCCTTTCTAACACGATTCTATGTGCTGGAAGGCTCCAAGCATCCCTTTGCAGGGAAGCTGTGATGGATGAATGAGCACAGGGGTGAATGGGGCTCCCTGCAAGGAAAGCTCCTTCCCTTCCCGTATCTGGGTCATCCGGTCAAGGCAAGCGCCTGTTGAGTGACCCCGGAGCATCTTCCACTGTGGTCAGAGATAACGCGGATCCCACCCGGCTCCTCGGCTTGCTCTGGAGCAGGTTGCACATGGGGAGAGAAGGGAGACAGCGCTGCTCGAGGCCATAAATTAACCTCAGCCTTTCCTAATGGGACCCTGATTTATCTCCTGCCTCTGTCTGAACTAATTGAGTTCATTCCGCTCGGTGATTCATGCCATGGAAATGGGTTCCAGAGAAAATGGGACCTCAAGCAGCTTCAGCAAATCCCTCGCTTTATTAGCCAGGGAGCTGCAATGCTTTTAGACCAGGGAGAGCTTCAAAAGCAGCAGCCGGCCCCAACCCATCCGTCACTGCCAGGGCTGCTGCTCAGGTTTCAGCTGCCACGTCCATCCACGTCCATTCACTTCCATCGCTATCCATCCACGTCCATCCACGGCTGTCGGCAGGACCAGAGGCCAAAGCCTTAAACCTCATCCAGCATCCCCAGGTTGGAGCAAGCTGCTCCAGTGGAAGGGGTCCCTGCCCGTGGCAGGGTTTGGAGCTGGAGGAGCTTCAAGGTCCCTTCCACCCAAACCAGGCTGGGATTCTGTGACTATCGGAAAACTGGGTTGGGGAGGGAGGTGGGTGAAGGAAAAGCCACCCTAAGCTGCTCTTACACCGCCTCTACTCAGCACAAGAGGTGGAATGGGGGCTTGGTTTCATTCCCTGCATCTACATCCCATCCCTGCTCTGGCCATCGCACCCTCCTCCTCCGCCTCTCCATCCCAATGGCTTCGGGAGCATTTCCTGTGCTTGGCTTTGCTGATTACAGCAGGAATTCAACCCCATCCTTAAATCCAGGCAGTGGTGGGGACAGTGCCTGCCTCGGCTCCCACTCCACGTGCTGGTCCACGGAGCTGTTTGTGCTTTTGGCATCAGGAGCAGCAGACAATGGCTTGTTTGCTTTCAGCATCTCATGGGTCCCCAGGGAGTCTGCAGCGTGGCCTGGCCCAGGCATCCCATCCCTGCTCCTCCTTGGCACCAGGACGGGGCCGTGCTGCTCTTGGAGCAAACCCCCTGGGGGCTGTAAAGGCTTTAAAGCCTCTTGGTCCCGTGTGTCCTCATCCCACGGTGGGTGCAGACCTTGAGGGATCAGAGGGCTCCACCTCCATGAGCATCCCAAGCCCTGACTCCTCTTCAAGCATCCCCGCTCCGGCTGCCCATGGCCTCACCACATCCAAGCGAGCCCAGGGGATGCTCATCAGAACCAGGCTCTGCTTTTCCCAGCTGGATTTTCCACCTCCCCATCCCGCTGCTGCCAGCCCCAGCTGCAGCTCTGCGCCGCTGTCACGTTATGGACCTCAGTAAAACCCTTCCAGAAGCCCGGCTAAAGCTGCCCTTACCAACCTCCTCCTGGCTGTTTACTCATTGGAGAATTCCAGCAGGTCCCAGGGCTCCGCTTCCCTGCGGAGACAGCACTGCTCATCCCAATCACATTACCCTTATCCAACTGATCTTCATTCATCTGACCTTTGGAAAGCTCTCACCTGATTTCCAGAGCACAGGATGCTTGCAATGGGCTCTTCCCTTCCTTTCCTGGCTCTGCTCTATATGGGCAGCAACAAGCCCCTAACCTGCCCTAACCCACTGGGAATCAGCTCATTGGGTTGATTGAATTAAAGGGGTAGGAGCTGGGCTGGGAATGGGCAGGAGCTGGGCTGGGGACGGGCAGGACAAGGTGTTGATGGGCACGGGTGGATGCAGCCGCCATGGGTTAGCAGAGGTCAGAGCATGGAGCCCAGCAGCTCCCACCCGAGCTGGTGGCACATCCCGCTCCTGCAGCTGCTCTGGGCTCCGGTGCTGCCTGATTTGCATAGGGAATGAAGGCAGTAATTACTTTACCTCATCAGGCTGGGAAATGAGCTCCCGTCTGAGGCAATCACAGCTGCTGGGAAGAAGCTCCGGGGACACGAGCAGGGAGGCACCGAGCACCCAGGCTCAGCTTCATGGGATGAGAGCCCCCATCCATCCCACACACCCCATCCATCCCTGTCTCCCACAGCCCAGCACGGGCCCTCTTCATCTCCAGCTCCTCTCTACGCGATGGATGGAACCCAGGCTTTGCTTGGGGAAGGGACAAGAGCCAGCCCCAGTTTGGCGATTCCCAAGGGACAAAGCTCCCGCTTCACCCTCCCGCTGGAATGCACATTCCCAGGGGACTCCCCATGTTTGCCCACATCTTCCAGCCCCCTCCCTCCCTCAGCACAGCTCTCCATGAGGATTGATTCCCTGCGGGAATACCGATGGGAGGCACAGAGCAGCCCCTCTCCCCATTGCACTCCCAGGAGCTTCACCTCGAGGAGCTGCTTGGAGCCGCTCTCCTGCAGGGAGATGGACGGAAACGCTCTTCCCCCAACCACATCGCTGCTGGTTGATGCATCCAAGCTTCCGGAAGGACCACTCCAGCCTTCACCGCATTCCAGAGGCAGAGTAAGGAGCTCCTGGGGTTTCCAGAGCAGCATCCCAAGAGCACTGCAAAGCACCACGGCTACATCAGCTGCAATGATACAGACACCACATCCCCGCCTGCCTCCCATCCACCTTAAAGCCTCCTGAACCTTAATGCAGCCCAGGTGGGCTCAAACCCACCTCCAGCCTGGCCTCACCATGGCTGGGGTTCAGCTCCAGCTGGGATGGTGCCGGTGTCCTCCCCGGCACTGGGGAGAAATGGGAAATGTGGGGAACAGCAAAGGGAGGTGCCTCCATCCAGTGACATCAACCCCGGGCTGTCCCAGAGCAGCCTCCTGGGGATGAGGGAGGTGGATTTGGGCTCTGGCCATGCAGCATCTCCCATAGCAGCACATGGGGCTGCAGCGGACCCCCAACCCACGGCTCTCTGGGGTTTTCCCCCCTCTCCTCACAGCCCTGTGATGGTGCCTGATCTCCAGCCCCTTTCCAGCCCCATTCCATCCTTCCCAGGAGGATTCCTGCCCCTCTTCTGTGCACAGATGCACCGAGGAGGAGATGGAAAGAGGAGGATGCTGCAGCCGGCTCTGGAAGCAGTTGCCATAGGGACAGTATCTCAGAGTGGCAGCTCGGGATTCATTTGCAATCCCGGCCTCTTCTCCTTCCCTTTTCTCCCGTTGGGCATCCCTGTCAGGAGCGTGATTCAGGAGCTCTGACAGGGTCAAATCCCACCTGCACCAGGGGAACATCGGGTGGGTGCAGGAGGAAAGCACTGGATGCTGGAGAACATCAGGATGGATGGGTGGATGGATGGGTGGATGGATGGATGGATGGATGGGTGGATGGATGGATGGATGGATGGATAGATGGATGGGTGGGTGGATGGATGGATGGATGGATGGGAAACATGGTCAGACAGCTCCCCAAAAGCACTAAACCCTGATGAAAGTGAGGGGCTACACCGGTCCCCTGCTTGCCCCATAGGGTGGAAAAGCATCCCCTGACCCATCCCTGGGCAGGAAGAACCCTGCTCAAAGTCCCAGCCCTGCCCCTGCCATGTGGAATCAACCCATAATTGAAGCAGGAACACACTGATAACGTATTTATGTGCTTTATTGTGCGTACCACAAGGAGCAGTTTCGTCCCCTCCTTGCCTGCCCCCTCAGTGCTGTTTCACTGACCACAGGGTCCTTGCTCAGGGAAGCCATGGGCTGGCCATGGGTTGGTTTTGCTGCCTTTGCCACGGCCCCATCCCGAGCAGGGATTGAGTTTCCCGGACATCGCGGTCGCCGCTCGCCGCAGATTCCTTTGCTCGGTCCTTATAAGGAGCCAGAGCTTCCTCCGGGCGCTGCCCTGGATCCCCCTCTGCAGCCCGGTGATGGATTGTGCTGGGAAGACAGCTAAAGAGAGGAAAAGGGAAAGGGAGGGAAGCCGGGAGCGTCGGGCGGGGGATTAGCAAGTGAAAAAGGGAGCGGGGGGCATGGAGGAATCACAGGCATGGATGTCAAGGAGTGTAATTGAAACCAGACTGGGACACTTGGACAGTTATGGGAACCAGGGGGGTTGGGAGTTTCAGGAATCAGAATCAGCATCATGGAACGGTTTCGGTTGAAGGGACCTTAAAGCTCCTCCAGCTCCAACCCCTTCCACAGGACACCTCCACTAGAGCAGGAGGCCCCACACCCCGTCCAGCCTGGCCCTGGGGATGCTGGATCCCTCCTACCCCCGAGCTGTGCCTTTGAGGTGCTCTGGGTCCCCCCCCGGCAGGTGCTCAGCAGTGATTTTGTGCCCTGTCCACACCTCGAGGGTGCCTGGGGCCAAACCCAAGCGAAATCTGTGCTCAGGACCCCCCAGACAGCACCGGGGTGGCCCCAATCCGTGGAGTCCCTGAGCCCTTCAGTCCCCTCCACTGCAGTGCTGACAGCTCATCCTTCCCTCATCCACCTGCACCAGCATCACTGGCACCAGCGGGATGCGTCCATCCTGGGGCTGTGGTTTGATCCTGACCCAGTGCTGGAACGGTGTCGTCTCCCGCCCCCAGCCGGGAGAGCAGCACCTGCATTGCTTGGTTTGGATGCTGTGGTCAAGCCAAACCCCATCCCCATGGGAATAACTGAGCCCCATCCCCATGGGAATAACTGAGCCCCATCCCCATGGGAATAACTGAACCCCATCCCCATGGGAATAACTGAGCCCCATCCCCATGGGAATAACTGAGCCCCATCCCCATGGGAATAACTGAACCCCATCCCCATGGGAATAACTGAGCCCCATCCCCATGGGAATAACTGAACCCCATCCCCATGGGAATAACTGAGCCCCATCCCCATGGGAATAACTGAACCCCATCCCCATGGGAATAACTGAGCCCCATCCCCATGGGAATAACTCCCCGCAGAACACAGACACTGCTTTCCCTCTGTCCCAGGCTGCACCCGAAGCACGGCGCAGGGAGGCTGAGCAGCCACAAGGCTGGAGCACGGGCAAAGGGGGAGGTACCAGCAGCAGCCCCTCCCTGGCCCTCTGAATGCGGGGCGCAGCTCTCCCTGGACGGGGAAGCTCGGCCGCGGGTGGATGCGCAGCCGCTCGCTCGATGGCTTGAGCCGGAGCTGCTCTCCCCTTCCCTCCCTGCGAGCGCAAAGGGGAGGGTTTGGAGCTGGCAGGGGAGCCCGGCAGAGGATGGCGGCGAGGAGCGTGCCCTGCTGCACAGGAGCCGACCTTGGCCTCCAGCCCTGAAAGCTTTTCGGTGCCTGAATCCCATTGATTGTAAGGAGAACCTGAGGGCCAAGGACCGCGGGAGCCTCGGCTTCCTGCTCGCTGGATGTGGCTCTTGCCAAGGGGCCCGGGGTGCAGGGCTCGAGCCGATGGTTCCCTCCTTTTCCATTGAAGCAAGGCAATAAATGTCCTGAAAGGTGCCCGAGTGCCACCGGTTCCCTCCGCTCCCCAAGGGGAGCCCTGGCTGCTCCCTTGCTCCACGCAGCTTCTCTTCTCCAGGCGGAGCAGCCCCAATGGTCTCAGCCTGGCTCCATACGGGAGCTGCTCCAGCCCCGGAGCATCCTCATGGACTTGCTCCAGCAGCTCCATGTCCTCACACTGAGGACCCCAGCCCTGCTCACAGTGCCCCAGGGGCGGCCCCACAACAGCTTCTCCCAGCACAACACAGGCAGGGCAAGGTCCCCTTTGCTTTCCCTGGAGCAGCCGGGCTCTGCCATGCATCGGGCCCCATTCCCTGCTCCCAAACCAGTCCCAGCCATGGTCACGGTGCCCCTTTTGCTCCCGCCGGGCTTTTCCTTGCAGCCCCTTATTTCTGCTCTCAGGCCCGGCCATGAGGAGCCGGGGTGATGCTTTCCCATGGATAATGTGTTATTTATTCATTGGTATTTATAACTTCCCATTACGCTGACACTGCTTTGTTACCTGCGCTTTTCAGTAACATCAATACCAAGTTTGAGGGCAGGAGCACTGAGTGTTCAACTGGTGCCATTGCTGGGGCTCCGATGGGAGGAGAGGGGAAAAGCATCGCCTGGGTTTGCTCCATCACCTTTGGAAGAGCTCCAGGGGTGCTGCGTGCTCTGTGCTTCCTGCAATGCTTCCTCAAGCTGGAATTGAGCTTTTCCTAACTCAACCTTCCCTTTTTGGGGAGGAAATGCCAATGTGCTGCTGTATCTGCCCCAGGCGGTGCTGCTGACGGGGCGCCGGGAGCCCCTCGCTGCTGTGCCAGCCCCTGCAGCATCACCCGGGCACAGCAGAGTGGGACCAGCAGCAATGCTAAGACCCAGCTTTCATGGAATCCCGGCCTGGTTTGGGTTGGAAGGGGCCCAAGGAGGAGGGTGAGCGGCCACACCGGGGCACACGGAGCCGATCGCAGGGCGATGGAGCTCTCGGTTGAGTTTAGGGGCTGCAATAGAGCAGAGCGCTGCCGCCTCCCAGCAGCAGCCTGAGGGATGCTCCCCCAGCAAGTAAAGCCCTGGAGCCTTTGCTTTTAATTCCGAGAGGTGACAGCAGACTTCCAAGAGGCTCTTTGTCATCCCGTGGAGCCGGGGAAGAGCCGCAACCTTTCTGGGACAGGAAAAGGGGAATGTAATGGGAAGCTCTCGCAAGTCCCTTCACCAAAGGAGCCGCAGAGGGTTAGGATGGGAGCAGAAGTTTCCACTTACCTCCCCTGGCCGGCAGCCCAGCCGCGTGCAGATGCAGCCCAGCTGAGCTGCCTGCATCCACCAGGACCGGGCTCTTCCCGGGATGGCTCCCACGGTGCCATCGAGCGCCGATGCTCGGGGATGGAGCCTCAGGGACCACTTGCGCCAAGCCCTGTGTCCGCAGCACGTGCATCCCGCGGAGCCGCATCCCAAAGCCCTGCAGGGATTGCCAAGGGAAGCAGCTGGGTTTGCCACTTGCAAAGGCAAATGAACGGCTGGAGACCCGAGCTGCTCCCCCCGCCGTGCCCGGCCCCACCATATGTCTGCAGGCAGCTTTGCTCCGCTTCCATTCATCCCTGTGTTAAATGGAGAGCGGGATGCTTGGCTTGTCGCTTCCCTCCCTGCCCATCCGAGCTGCGGGTGGGCATCCCCTGCTCCACAGCTCATCCTGCTCCGTCCCCACCTGGTCCCAGCACGGCTTTCTGGCTGTCAAACCCATCGCCATGTGGCTCCCACATGTGTTCCCGTGTCTCCGTGCCGGAGAACAAACGGCAGCGCTGGCTTCAGTTTAATCCCATTGAAAGACAAGGCTGCAGCCAAGGGACTTCCCTTAAAGCCCTTCCAGGCTGCCCGGAGGAGCAGTGAGAGCCGGCCAGGAGCAGCTCATGCTCCTCTGGAGGTCGATAATTTGCTTTCCAAGAGGAATTCCAGCTGAGCTCTGCACAGTCCCGGGCACTTGGATGTGACCTAAGGGGGGAGCTCAGAACTCTCGGGAGCTGTGGAGTTCCAATGGTCGCAGTGGTGGGAAACCTGGACGTGAGCATCACTATGGGGAATGCCAGCAGCACCTGCAGAGCCCGGAGGGGTGAGGAAATGCAGGACACGAGGCCAGATCCCCTGGGCAGGGGACAGAGGTGGTGAGTGAAGGTATCTCTCCCCCATCCCAGCTGCAGGAGCCACCCCAAGGGCCGGTGACGGCGCCTCTGGGCCATTTGCAGCTGCTCACCCTCACCAGTGCCACCAGAAAGCCCACTTCACCTTTCCAGTGAGCCCCACAAAGAGCATCGTGCTGCTGGCACACCAGGGTGAAGCTCCTCCAGCTCCAACCCCTGCCACGGGCAGGGACCCCTTCCACTGGAGCAGCTTGCTCCAAGCCCCTGTGTGCAACCTGGCCTTGAACACTGCCAGGGATGGGGCAGCCACAGCTTCTCTGGGCACCCTGTGCCAGCGCCTCAGCACCCTCACAGGGAAGAGCTTCTGCCTAAGAGCTCATCTCAGTCTCCCCTCTGGCAGGTTCAAGCCATCCCCCTTGCCCTGTCCCTCCATCCCGTCCAAAGCCCCCCTCCAGTTTCCCGCAGGGATGGGGACAGATGGATCACCGGACGCGCAGAGCACAGGAGGGGGCATGGACACAGATGGACGGGCGTGAATAATTGAGGGGCTGGACAGAGGCCGAGCCCCCAGATCCCTTCGTGGGAGAGCAGCGGGGCTGGGGGGGGTCTGGTCTCTGCTCTTTGTGTGCCGGCGGCGGACGCTGCTGGCTCGGGCGCTCGCCGCGATGCTTCAGGGGCGGAGATGAGGAGGAGGAGGAGGAGGAGGAGGACGGGGAGGGACTTGCAGCGCTTTTCTGGCTGCCGCCGAGGCAGCGGGCGGCAGAGCGAGGGCAGCCGGGCCAAGCACCGGCTCTGGGGGGGGTCACCGGCCCCGCCACCATGGCCGGGCTCCTGCTGCTGCCGCTGCTGCTGCTCCCGGCGGTGAGTGCGGGGCCGGGGGGAGTGGGCGGGGGCCGGGGGGATGCGGGGTCCCCGCGGGTCCCACACGTACCGGGATGGAGAGAGCCGGGAGGGAGCGCGGCCACGGGGTCCCGGGGGTAACGGGCGGAGCGCGTCTGGGTGCGGAGGGAGAGCGCCCGGGGACGGAGTGAGCCGGCGATGGGGACCCCAGGGGTGGTTCGGGCCCCTCTGGTCGCGCTGCACCGCGCTGTCAGCCCTTTCACACAGGGAAAAAAGGGTGGTAAGAGCCCGCAGGCAGGCAGCAAGGGGCGGGGGGGAAGCCGCCCACCCCCCGGTGCCTTCATCTCCTGCCATCCCGCATCCCCAAAGTCCCCCTGGACTTCCCCAGCTCCAAATTCGCTGCCCAAAGCGAAGGGCGAGCCCCTGGGATGGGCATAGGGAGCGCCGGGGACACAACTTCAGGGCATGGGGGCCAGGAGAGAGGAAAGAGCCCAGAGCCGGGTGGGAGCAGGAGGATGGACCCAAGTACCCGGGGGGATGGGGGGGGTGGCTTTTGTTGGGGAAGGATTTGATGGGGTCCCAGAGGTCTCGTTCTGCAGCCGGACACCTTCCGGGCAGGATATTAAAGCCGGGGCTGTAGCAGTTTCGTGCAGAGACTGAGGAGAGCAGTGGTGTTTGAGGCTCCTGCCCCCGCACGGGCATGGGACCGGGCGGGCCCAGCTCCCCAGGGACATTTAGCGGCGATGGGCGGGGGGCAGGAAAGGCAGGAGCTGTCCCAGCCGTGTGGATTCAAGTGATCCCACCCCAGGGAATGACCCAACTCGGGCAGCCCCTGGCTTTGGTGTTCCCCGGGTCAGAACCCGCTTCCTTGGGGCTGGATCCGTCCCCCCCCATTACAGCTGCCGGGGGTTCACAGGAGCAGCCCAGCCGCTCCCCCCAGCCCGCACCCGGGCAGGTCCAGATGTGCACCCGCAGCTGCGGCCGCCCCAAACCCCGGCACCCCCGTGCTCGTTGCCCCGTGCTCGTTGGGGGAGGCAGAGCCCCCGCAGTGCCCCCGTGCCCGGGGCTGGCCGGACCCGCCGGCCTCAGACGTGGCTTTTCGCTGCTGCCCGAAGTCTGGGGCTTGCTCGGAGCCGGGGTTTGGCCTCTCCCAGGTTTGGAGCTTCAGCCAAGAGAGGCAGAGCCCGTCTGCCAGGCTCGGGGGCAGTTCGGATCCAGGCTTGCCGCTGGGCCCGTCTCCAGCTGGAGCATCCCCTCCCTGCTCCCCTGCGAAGCGCTGTTCCGTGCCATGACTCTGGAGCGAACGGTGCCCAATTCCCACCTCGCTTCGCTTCCTCCGAGGCCACCTCCTCAGCCGGCAGCGCCTGTTCGGACACACAAACCCACCGACACGACTCCAAAAGCAATTAAAAGCTTACAGAGGTGTCGCCTGCACCTTCCATCCGTGCCCCCCTCCTTGGTCCAGCTGTCAAAATGCTTTATGGTGTTAATACCTGCGGCTTTGTCAACGGGAGTTGTGTTAATAACATGCACATTTCAGCGGGCTAATGCAGACCATGTGCCCCTCTTCTGAGCGTGTTAATCTTTATGGGGCTTTCAGTGCTCAAGAGGGAGAGCTGAAAGGGAAACGCAGGCAGAGCGGGGGGGATGCAGCACCTGGGGCTGGAAGTTGTGTTTGCTACAGCATTTAGGAGCATTTGGGGGGCGGGGGGGCGGGAAGGCGCTGGCAGCGCCATGGGGAGGGGACCTGCGGCCACAGGGGTCTCTGGGGTCAGCTAATGGGAGCCCGGGTGTCACACAGAGGAAGCAACGCTGCTAGGTCCCATCCCCACGGGTGCAATGGAGCTGCCGGCAGCTGCCTGCAGCGTGGGAGAGCTGCTGCTGCCGGCCCAGCCTTCCCCAGCCCTATCTATAGCCGGCGCATTCGGCTGCTCCCCCGGCTGCTGCTGCCCCAGCCGCGGGGAGGGGGAGAGGGGGTCAAACCGCGGCCCAAACGAGCCGGGGCTGGAGCAGCAGGAGGAGCTCCAGCAGCTCTGCTGGCCCCCAGCAGGCGGGTGCATCCAACCTGCTGCGAGCCAGCCCCTTCGGCACCCCAAACCCATGGCCCGGTATCATTCGGGCTGCCCGGAAGCCCCCCGCACACCGAGCCCTCCTTCTCTGCCAAGCTGGGGCCCGGTGCCAGCGCTGGCTGCCAGGCTGGGCAGGGAGGAGAGCACACGCTCTCTAGCGCAGGGTAATTGGAGCACTTTGTCATTCAGATGCCTATAATTGGCGCTCCATTGTCTCCGCCGGGCCGGATGCTGCCGGATGATGCGCAGCGAGTTCATAACGCCGCATTGTGCAGGGCTGACGAGGCATCCAGATGCACGGGGAGGGGGAGCTCCCCCGAGCGCCCGCTCAGTTCTTCCCCCACTCCCCAAATCAGGCTTAGTTGGATGCCAAAGGCATGGTCCTAGCCTGGACCACACAGTGCGAGTAGAGGGTGCAAAAGGAGCCCTGGCAGAGGCTGGGTCACCCACGAGCATGTCGGCAGCCCTGCACTCAGGCAGAGATGCTTCGTGCACCACACAGCCATGGCCAAGAGGGGCTTTGGGGGGCAAGCATCCTGTAAATGCACCCCACTCCCCAGGCTGCAATGGGCATCTGCAGGGTGGCTCTGACCCCATGGCTCGTGGCACATTTATTGCTTCCATATGTTACAGCAGGTTTGGGAAGCAGATACACTTACTTCCATTAGACAGTAACGTTGCTGAAGCTCTCGGTGCTCCCTTCAAAGTCTTCATTCCATCGGGGGGGCTGACTTCTGGTCCTTATGTGCAGCAAGAGCCGCCCAAGGTCTCCAAACCCTTCACTGCTGCAGGGGCTGTAGGCAGTGCCCTGCCTTCCCCCAGGCTGGCAGGGGCTAAGCCCTGCAGGATGGCAAAGCAGCCTTAAAGAGAGGAACAAACAATGCTGTAGCCATGCAGAAAAGCCCTTATTCCCCCTCCCAAAATACCTGCCTATGGTGGCATGGGCTTTCCTGAGCTCCCTCCAGCGCTAGAGCTGGGCAGAGCTGAGCAGGTTCCACACGGGGAAGTCGTTTCTGTGTTTAACGGGAGCTCCCTTTGCCCCTCACTTGGGATATCCCCCAAAGCCTGGATGAGGGCCCCTTCTCCGCCTGCCCCTGCAGGGAAGGTCCCACCCAGCGGTCACCTCCTGGCTCTGTTTGCTCCGGCAGGGACCCGCCTGGGGCTCCAAGGAGAGGTGCTTCACCAAGATGTACACCGCGAGCGGGGAGTGCTGCAGAGCCTGCAACCTGGGCGAAGGGGTGGTGCAGCCCTGCGGGGTCAACCAGACCGTCTGCGAGCCCTGCCTGGACAGTGAGTACCTGCTCCCCTCCGCATGGAGCCGCAGGGGGGCCGGCACCGGGGCCACGGCTACTCGGGTCTCCCCAAGCGCATCCTCCTCCCCTCCTGGAAGGGAGGCTCTACCCGGGCACCAGGCTTACCCCTAGCATTTCCCCAAAGCATCTGCCCTGCTCATCCCAGCTTTCCTCGTTTTGGGACCTGTTGGTCCCAGGCACCTTTCCAAATCCCCCTTCCAGCTCCTCTCTCCTCCTGAGGGCTCCCAGCCCAAGTTGCGTTGTCCTCCCCACTCTGCGCTGGTCCCGCATCCATCCATGGGATGCCTCTCACTGAGCCACCTGTGTTATTTCCCCTTTTAAAGCCTTGAAAGGCTGCAACCTAAATGCAAGTTTGAGAGAGAAGCAGCAAATCACAAAGATCCCCCAGAGAGAAGGGAACAGTTTTCTCCTGGCCAGCTCCAGGCACATTGCCTGTATCAAATGCTTCATAAATGTCAGTTGGAGATGTGTGCTGGAGACCTGCTTAAATGCTTACAGATGAAGTGGTCCAGCTATTACTGTTTAAACAATGCCATGATAGGTATAAGCAATCTGCCCTTCACATTTACTGCTGCAAAGCCTTTGAAGGCCTAAGGACAAGTATTTGGAGGGAAAGCAAAGCCCAGATTGTGCTGGGGATGTGATTTGGGAGGGGGAATGGACAGAGCGTGGCTTGGGCAGAGCAAAGAGGAGGCAAAGTGCAGGGAGGAGCAGAATAAGCAGAGCAGTGTCAGGGCAGTGCTAAAAATACCTCTGCTTTCCTGCACAATCGATGAGCAGAGCTCACTTCCCTGTGCTGGCTGCAGGATGAATCCCACCGGCCGCAGGCTCCGGGATGCTCCAAGGATAATGCTGTGGTACATGGTGGGATCCCTCCTGGGCTGCAGCAGGCCCCAACCCCTTCATCCATCCACTGTGCTGTCCATCCCCATGAGCCCTTCCTATAGGAAGCCTGTCAGGGCTGGAAAGCCAGGGAGTCACTTTGCATCCCTAGGGATGCTCAAAAGAGCCCACTTCCCATCAGCAGCACTTCCAGCCTGGCACATGGCTTGTTTCCCCAGTTTCTTTCTGGGAACTGAGGGGATAAAGGGAATGTCTACCCTCCATGAGGACATGGATGCACCAGGACCAGAACCATGACCTGGGTGCCATCTGGAAGCCCATGGATGCAGATACAAGTGCCACTGCTCTGGCTTGCATCCCAGCTCCAGGTTGCCCCAGGCCAGGCACTTGCACTTTTGCAGGGGGGGTAACATCAGGCAGCAGCTCTGTTGGGTCAGGAGCTGAGCTGGAAAGCACCAGGACAAAAGGCTCTGGTCCCTCCCTCCATCCCTGCAGGAAGGAGGGCAGATGGGAGCAAACTGCAGCCGTGAGGCCTCCCAGCATCGCACACAGACAGAGAGCAGAGCCCAGGGCTTCATTATCCTGCTTAGCTCTGCTGCTGCTGAACCAGCAAGGCCGAGTGCTGCGGGCAGCTGCCAGTCTCCCCCTCCATGCCTTGGTTTCCCCACACCCCTTCACCTGCATCCCACAACCCTGCCACCATGGGAGCACCTCTGTGGGATCGCCCTCACTTACCTGCACAGCAGAGGGGGCTCACCCCAGGGCAGCATCTTTCCTCCATCACCCTAGAAAGAAACAGCACCCAGTAGGGAGCCAAACCCACTTAGAGAAAGGGAGCAGCAGAGAGGCTGGGAAGCCCCAGGCTGAGTTATCCCCCCCTCCCGCAAACCCTCCTGCTTTATCCCCCAGCCCTGCCCCAGCTGCAGGCTCCCTGGGTTATTAATGCAGTGTGGATTAATCCCCAGCCCTGGGAGCTGCTGGGTGCAGGTGCCCATGGGGTGACTCATGGGTGCGTGTGCTGCAGGAAGGAGAACGCTCCCCAAGCTCCCCTCTGGGCCGAGAGTGGGGTTTTGGGGTGGGAAGAGGAGGAAACCTGCGGACCCCATCATCGGTCCCTGCTGGGATGGGGACGGGGTCTCCTGGCCCTGGGGCTGTGCTGGATGCTGCGGGCGCTGGGCAGGCGCAGACGGCCCCTGCCTTGGCAAAGCCTCCCCTGCCTGCCAGGCGTGAGCCAGGGAGGAATGTGGGCATCCCCGCCCGCACCTCGGGCTGCCTCCGAGCTCTCCCGCTGGATCCCTTCCAATTCAGCAGCCAAAGAGTTGAGCAAAACCCTGCTATCCCCGAAGCACTGCCAGAGCCAAAGGCTCCGGTGGCCGGAGGGGACGGTCCCTGCAGGAGCCCGCTGGCCACTTGCTTCAGTTGATGGTCTCTGCCCTCCCCTTGCCAGCCAGCCCTGACGGCTGCCTCATGATTTATTGACGCCTTCGCCAGCCTCCATCGCTGCGGGTGGAAGGGAGGGAGCGAGGGGGCCCTGCTGGAATCTCGGCTGTAATTGCTCGGCTCAGATACCTCGGCTGCCACGGAAAATGTGCCCACTCAGCTCCAGGCCTTTCCTGGCCACTTCCCTGCTCTAATGGTGCTATCAATAATTCACAGTAATGCAAAGGCTGAGCTCAGGTTAATGGGAGCAGAGCGTGTCCTGGTGCTGCTCTGGCTCTGCTCGCTCCGTTGTGCCGTGGGGCAGGCAGCGAGGCAGGGGCTGGTGGAGCATCCCAAGGCAGGGACCCCTTCCACTGGAGCAGCTTGCTCCAAGCCCCTGTGTCCAACCTGGCCTTGAGCACTGCCAGGGATGGGGCAGCCACAGCTTCTCTGGGCACCCTGTGCCAGCGCCTCAGCACCCTCACAGGGAAGAGCTTGTGCCTCAGAGCTCATCTCAGTCTCCCCTCTGGCAGGTTCAAGCCATTCCCCTTGCCCTGTCCCTACATCCCTTGTCCCAAGCCCCTCTCCAGCTTTCCTGCAGCCCCTTCAGGCACTGGAGCTGCTCTCAGGTCTCCCCTTCAGGAGCCTTCTCTTCTCCTCTGGCCTGGAGGAGGAGGAAAAGGCACAAACCCATCTCCGTGGCCCGGCACCATCTGGGGATGGGACGCAGCCACTGCCAGGACCGCAGTGGCTGCAGGGATGGGGATGCGGTGCTGGGCCCGCGCTCACCTCCCGCTCCGCTCCCTGCCAGGCGTCACCTACTCGGACACGGTGAGCGCCACGGAGCCGTGCAAGCCCTGCACGCAGTGCGTGGGGCTGCAGAGCATGTCCGCGCCCTGCGTGGAGTCGGACGACGCCGTGTGCCGCTGCGCCTACGGCTACTTCCAGGACGAGGCGAGCGGGAGCTGCCGGGAATGCCGCGTGTGCGAGGTGGGCTTCGGCCTCATGTTCCCCTGCAAGGACTCGCAGGACACGGTGTGCGAGGAGTGTCCCGAGGGCACCTTCTCCAGTGAAGCCAACTTCGTGGACCCCTGCCTGCCCTGCACGACCTGCGAGGAGAATGAGGTGATGGTGAAGGAGTGCACGGCCGTCTCGGATGCCGAATGCAGAGGTAACGCCGCCTTCCCCACGGCAGAGGGCAAAGCAGGGCTCACCGGGGCTTCTGCCTCAGTTTCCCTTTGCACCACAGCCACGGGGACACAGGGTTTGAAGGGAGGACCCCAGTGTCCCGCTGAGATTCCAGCCCTCTGACATTGCAGCGTGGATGCAATCCCTCCTACCAGAGCCGTTTCCCTCGCAAATGCCCACCCCCAGGGTCTGCCCAGCCCTCCCCGGGGTATTCCTTGGCTGGGCTCCCGGCAGGACGCTGCTGCTGCAGGTGCAGGCGCTCTGCCGGGCGGCTTTTGGTGCCCGGGAGCAGTGAATGGGGCCGAGAAGTTCGCCAATCCCAGAGGCTGTGCTCAGCGCTCCTTGAGCCTTCACAGGAGGGAACTTGGGTTTCCAATGGGAATGAACTGCCCTGAAGCGCTGGGGAAATCGGGAACAGCCCGGGAGGGGTTCGGTGCCCAGGGGAAGGGGCAGAGCATCCCCCCAGCACCCCGGGCTGCTCCCTGGCAGCCGCAGCGCCGTTCCCAGCCGCACTGAAAAGCGCTTTGTCCCGGGCGCCGCTGGTGCCCAGCGCGGGGGCAGCCGGAGCGGCTCCCTCGGGAGGGTCGAGTAAATGGAGGCACAAGTCAAGGAGCACAGGGCCAGCTTTGTGAGCTGGCAGCGGGGCCCTGCAGCAGCGGCCGGGCCGGCCACCGCAGCGCCGATCCCAAAGGGCAGCGGGGTCTGGCTGCGGGCCACGGCCGGGAGGGCAGGATGCCACCATGGCACCCGCTCCATCCCGCGCAGGGCAAGCCCTTGGAGAGGGGTTTGGGAAGGAGCCAGAGCCCAGGGAGGGGTTTCCCCAGGGCAAGACGAGACGTGTCCACTCGCTGCCTGGGTGCGGTGGGAATGGGTCATTCCCAAGTGGGGCTGGGACTGGGGGGCGGCTGCAGGCTGGGGCTGGAAAGGGGCAAATCCGGGCTCTGGAACTGTTGGGTTGCCTTGCACAGGTCCTGGTGCAGGTGGGAGATGAGGGGGAGGCAGCTGGGGCTGATGCTTGGGGCTTTGGTACCAGCAATGGGAGTCCAGGGCTCAACGTGCAGGCTGCATGTGGTGGGAAGAGCTGCAGGACTTGAGCAAACCCAGTGCTGGAGAAGCAGAGCTCACAAAGCCATGGCCATGACCAGGCACCACCACTCAGGACAGGGGACAGCTTCCACTTGTCCTGGGGACAATGTCTGGGGACAAGGGGATGGGCAGAGCTGGCACCTCCACAAGCCCCACGGCCTTTGGAGAAGGTCCATGGCTGCACAGCTGATCTCTTCTTCTCTTCTCTTCTCTCTTCTCTTCTCTTCTCTTCTCTTCTCTTCTCTTCTCTTCTCTTCTCTTCTCTTCTCTTCTCTTCTCTTCTCTTCTCTCTTCTCCTCTCCTCTCCTCTCCTCTCCTCTCCTCTCCTCTCCTCTCCTCTCCTCTCCTCTCCTCTCCTCTCCTCTCCTCTCCTCTCCTCTCCTCTCCTCTCCTCTTTCTTCCCTGCAGACCTGCACCCGCGCTGGACAACGCACACCCCATCCCTAGCAGGCTCCGACAGCCCTGAGCCCATCACCAGGGACCCCTTCAACACCGAGGTGGTGCCCAGCACCCTGGCAGACACTGTCACCACCATCATGGGCAGCTCACAGCCTGTCCTGAGCCGAGGCACCGCCGACAACCTCATCCCCGTCTACTGCTCCATCCTGGCGGCCGTGGTGGTGGGGCTGGTGGCTTACATCGCTTTCAAAAGGTAGAGGAGCAAGGCAGCACCGTGGGGCCCTGGCAGAGGACTTAGATGGGGGGAACAGGCTGTGCCCCCCCAGAGGTCCTGCAGCCAGAGATGTGGCCAAAGCAGAGGGAGGTGACCAGGCTGGGGGGTAGGAGGTGGGCTTCCAATCAGGCAGTTGAGGGGTGAAAGAGGGAGATGGCAGCAGAGTGGGGGTGCAGGGAGGGGAGCCCTCATTGCATCCTGCCCCTGTCAGGCCCCTGCACGCTGCGGCGGCCGTCATGGCCCATCAGCATCAGCAGCGCATCCCTGGGCAAGCCGGGGCTGGTCCAGCGGCTCCCCGGGGGCTGGAGACACCCCAAAGGTCCCACAGGCAGCCCCACGCTCTGGCAGCGCAGCTGCATTCTTGCAGCAGATCCGTGCAGAAGGAGCCCTGCCCTGGTCCCCTGCAAAGCTCAGCGCCCTCAGACTGATTTGAACTGATCCCAGCACCACTGAGCTGCGGGAGGAGCGCTTCCCCCTGCGCCGAGCCAGCAAAGGGGCTCCGAGCCGTGGGCCCTGCCCCTGTCACCTCCCGCTGCCCTCCTGCAGGTGGAACAACTGCAAACAGAACAAGCAAGGGGCCAACAACCGCCCCGTGAACCAGACGCCTTCGCCCGAGGGGGAGAAGCTGCACAGCGACAGCGGGATCTCGGTGGACAGCCAGAGCCTGCACGACCAGCAGCCGCCCAGCCAGAGCACCCAGGGGCCAGGTAGGGCGAACTGGGTGCTGCGGGGTGGGCGAGGGACCCCTGGGATGGGCGTAATGCTGCTGCGCTGACTGGATGAAGGGCTCGGGGTGTTGGCTGGTGGGAAGCTCAATGTGGCCCAGCAACGTGCACGTACAGCCCAGAGCCTGCACCGTGCGCTGGGCTGCACCCCCGGAGCGTGAGCAGCACTTAAAGGGAGGAGATGGAACCAGAGGACCTTTAAGGTCTCTTCCAACCCAAACCATTCTGCGATCCTCCTCCCCTCGTGCGCTCTGGGGAGACCTCAGAGCAGCTCCAGTGCCTACAGGGGCTACGGGAGAGGGGCTCTGGACAAGGGACGGAGGGGCAGGACAAGGGGGGCTGAGATGGGACCTTCCAACCCAAACCATTCCGTCCCGCTGTGCCTCGCCCTCCCCAGCGCCCAAGGGAGACGGGAGCCTCTACGCCAGCCTCCCGCCCGGCAAGCAGGAGGAGGTGGAGAAGCTGCTGGGCAGCTCGGCAGAGGAGACGTGGCGGCAGCTGGCGGCGGAGCTGGGCTACAGGGAGGACCTCATAGACTCCTTCACGCGGGAGGAGTGCCCGGCCCGGGCCCTCCTGGCTCACTGGTCCTCCAGGGACACGGCCACGCTGGACGCGCTGCTCGCGGCCCTGCGCAAGATCCAGCGCGGGGACATCGCCGAGAGCCTCCACAGCGACTCCACCGCCACCTCCCCCGTCTGAAGGGCGGCCCGGGGCGGCCCCGCGGGGTCCCCTTCCCCCTTCCCCCCCGCGCCTCTCCGCTCCCCGGCACCCGGCGCCCCGGAGGGGAGGGTGGGAAGGAAGCGGGGGCTCCCCGGGCCCCCCCAGCTCCCAGCCCTCTATGCACTGAGCTCCTGTTTCCGGTATCGCCCCCTCCCGACGCCGCCTGCCCCCGGCAGCCCCTGAGCGGTTGGATGCGGGGCTCGGTCCTGCTCAGCACCCGCAGTCCCTCTGCCCCCAGAGCATCCCCTGCAGCCCGGCGAGGCTGCGCAGGCACGGGAACCTCTTCTCTCCCCCCTTCAGACCCTTCCCCTTCCTCCCTGAGGCTCCAGCTCTTCTCTTCCTCCAGCCCTTCCTCCTTGTCCCACCCCACCGCTACCCCCTGCTCCTCCCCAGCACCCTGAAATCCAGCTGCTTTCCCAAACCACAGGGCTGGGATGAGCACAGGGAGAACTGGAGCTGCTGTACCAGGATTTGGGAAGGGGTCTGGTCCTCTGGCACCACGGTGGGGGCGCTGGGGGAAAGGACTTGGCTTCCAGCAGCCCAGCCTACACTGTGAAATGTGGGGGGCACGGCTCCATGGGGCTGCCATTGAGCTCCACTCACGCTCCATTTGAGGAGCAGCCGGGAGCATCCCAACACTGAGGTGCCAGCACCACCTCCTCAGAGCTGGAGCTCCATGGGGAGGACATTGAAGGGCTGAAAAAGTGCCTGCCCGCAGCGGGGACGTGACAAAGGGCTCTGCTCATCCTCACCCCTTCGCTGCATCAAGCCAGGAGCAAAGCCACCCCTGCTGCCGTTGCACTGCCCCTTCTCGCCCACAGACCCAGCTTGAAAGGGCTCCTCCTCCAGCACTGTGAAGGGTGGCTCAGAAACACCCCCGCCTGCTCCCCTGGGTGCCCTTTGCCTCTACTCGGGTGCTGCCCATCCTCGGTGCACCCCCGCCTCTCCGTGGCACCCATGGGTGCTGCCACTGTGGCCCTGGGGAATGCTCCCACCACAGCTCCTCACTTGCCTGAAGCATCGCGAGCCTTTTGCAGAGGAAGGATGAGCCGGTGCTGGCTCCATCTGCATCCATGGACTCCCCCTTCGCCTCCGTGTTCAGCAGAAGCTCTTTCCTGGAGGCAGGAGGTGCCTTTCCTCCCCTTCCCTAGGGAGATAAGCAAGATGTGTAAATAATATCAGGTCCTTTTACTATGTACTCGATGTTTGTGTGTGTGATGCGGGGTGATGGCCCTGCCCCGGCCCCTCCTCTTCCTCACAGCCTGCGGAGCTCTCGCTTTACAGCCCAAGCCTTCGGTCCCACCTTGTTTCTTGGCCTTAAAGACTCAATGGGAAGGCAGGAAAACACCTGCACATCCCGAACCCACGGCAGCAGGTCCAGGAGGAACTTGGGAAAGTGGAAGGATTTGTTCCCAGTGGAGCTGCTGGGTGTCAGGAGGGAGAGCTCAGTGCTTCCAGAGGGATCAGAGCCTGCATCAATAGGATTTGAGTGCCCAGATCTTTCCAGAGCTTTTGGGAATTCTGCCTGTGCTTTGGATGCTAAAGCAGCACAGGCTGAATCTGGATCTTCAGGATGAGGTATTTGACACCTCCTGCTCTCATGCAGCAAAAGAGCAACGATCCCTTTGGATGAACAGCAACGATCCCTTTGGATGAACAGCAACGATCCCTTTGGATGAATAGCAAAGATCCCTTTGGATGAACAGCAACGATCCCTTTGGATGAATAGCAAAGATCCCTTTGGATGAACAGCAACGATCCCTTTGGATGAACAGCAATGATCCCTTTGGATGAACAGCAAAGATCCCTTTGGATGAATAGCAAAGATCCCTTTGGATGAACAGCAACGATCCCTTTGGATGAACAGCAAAGATCCCTTTGGATGAACAGCAAAGATCCCTTTGGATGAACAGCAACGATCCCTTTGGATGAACAGCAACGATCCCTTTGGATGAATAGCAAAGATCCCTTTGGATGAATAGCAAAGATCCCTTTGGATGAATAGCAATGATCCCTTTGGATGAACCCCTGCGACACTTTGGCTGCTGGCTGCCCGTGTCAAACCCCTTGGTTAGAAACACTTGGATCCCAGCAGGGCTGCGAGTCCCAGGTACAAATCCTGAACCTCTCCCATCACTGAAATCCAAGGAAACCTGAATTCCCCCCCAACTTGCAGTGGGTGCCTCCAGCTTTCAAACCTGCTGCTGGGGCGCCGGCTCCTACCGGGCCAAGCCATCCACGGGGATGCTTTCGGGATGCTCTGGTTGTCATCAGGTTGTTTCCATTGGTCCCTTGTTTTGGGGAAGTGACTCAAACACAGACTAAGGGTGACTGGAATAAAAGTGCCCAGATCAAAAGCAAAGCCATGGGCCCGCTTCAGCCTCAGAAGCCAAACCCGGCCCTACCTTTGCCAGCTGGAATTTGCTTTCCTTCAGGACAATCTTGCCACGGTCTCAGGTCTCAGTTGCCATAAGGGAATTCCTCAGGGCTGAGGAAATGGAGACAAACTCAGCAGCCAAAGAGAAGCCGGGGGCTGCCTTGAGTCCCTGGCTGCAGGAATCAGTGTATTGAAGAAAAGCAAGGAGGGAAAACCCAAGCCAAAGTTCGTGCTCGTCGGTTCGTTGTGTGTCCTTTTCTAACGCTTCTGTTGTACAAAGAACGTGTGTTTCTCCACTCACCCCTGTGTAATTCCAGTTGGATTTAGTAGGAAGTTTTCTGGTGAAGAAATAGCCATTGTAGAAGGGTTTTGGGGGGGTTTGTTGGGGGGTGTGTGAGCAGCATGAGATGGGGGGGTGATGCACGGGGGTGATGCACGGGGGGTAGCTGTCCTTGTGTATCTGTCGGATGCCAATAAAGAGCATCACTACATTGGTGTCCTGCTTGGTTTTTCCACCTCCTGGTTTCCTCAAGAACTGAGGTTTGGGAATTGATAGATGGAGAATCCATGGTTTGGGAATCCACTAAAATGGCCCCAAAGCCTTCAGGGGTGGTGGGATTTTTTCCTTCTTTCTTCCCCATTCTCCCTTTCTAATCTTATAAACAGCAGGAATGTAAAGTTGGATCTTATCTCGTGGAGGAGGATTTCTTGGGAGCACACAGAGGAGACTCGGACCTCAGCCAGGAACATTGGGAGCGACTCATCCAGCCTTGTAGAGCAGCTCACTGCTGTGCTCTGCCCCGCTCCCAATCCAGGAAAGACCTTGGGCATTGGGGAAAACCCCAGGAAAAGAGGGAACCTTCCTCCTCCTCCGAGTTGCTTCATAGAAGGGGATTAAAAGGCTCAAGTCCCTTACTTTGATTGCTGCTTTGAGCACAAGGCACCTGTTTCTGTTCCTGGTGCTGTTCTCAGTGATGCCCTTGGCACCACAAAGGGTAGGATCAGCCTCATGCCCTCCAGACCCAGGGAGGTTCATTGAGGTGAGGGTGTTCAAGGCCAGGTTGGATGGGGCTTGGAGCAAGCTGCTCTAGTGGAAGGTGTCCCTGCCTGTGGCAGGGTTGGAACTGGATGAGCTTTAAGGTCCCTTAAATCCCTAAGTCTGGGATTCCCCCAAACAAGAGGTTGACTCTTGCTCCAAGGAGGGTGCATGTCCCCAGGAAACATGGGACACATGGGCACGGGCAGCTGGAACCTCGCAGGGCTGGTGCTGGAGCTGCTTTGCTCAGGGTTGTGCGTGGGTTTGCACCCAGAAGTATTTACACATCACAGTTTCTAAGAGCTTGAAATAGGATGCTCAGTTGTAGCCGGGTTTATTTTTGTCTGGCCCTGGTCGCTCTCCAGCAGGAACATAATGAGGACCAGGACTGCACACACATAAAGAGCATTCCCTTTCCTTCTTTTCCAGGCTCCCCCACGGTGTTGCAGATAAACAAGGGAAAATAATTGCAATCAATCCATTAGGTTTAATCTGTTTCCTCTTAATCCCCAGCCTCCCCTGGGAAAGAGGCTGGAATAGAGAAGAGGAGCAGAGCCGGGCAGTGAGAGTGAGCTGAAGGATTCCTGCCTGCAGGGCCTGGGAAGGGAGCCTGGAGCAGGCGGGACCTGGAGGGGGCAACGAGCATCCTCTCCCTGCATTGCCCTCCCTGCAGCCCTGGCTGAAGCTGTGCTGGGGGGAGAGGGAGGGAAGGAGCTTTTTGAGGTGGCCTTCGTGTGAGGGACCAGCTGCATTCGATGATCCCTGGGGACAGGAACCTGATTTATGGTTAGTGCAGGAGATGGGAGGAGAGTGGCAAGAAAGGGAAGGAAAGAAAGGAAAGAAAGGGAAGGAAAGGGCACTAAGACCTGGAAAGGAGCCTGCTGTTTGCCCTGGCTGGTGAGCAGGGCTGGGGAAAAGGCCCTGGAAAACCTCCTTACCCTTCTTTATGGGTGCCTGTGGAGGGGGAGCCCGGCCCCCTGCTTAATACCGCATCTGCTGTAAGGAGCTCTGGGGGGGCTCCCCCCAGGCTGGGGCTGGCTTGGGGGGTGATGGAAGATGCAGGATGCAGGGGCAGCACCGTATGGACCCGTGCTGGGTCCACGCCAGCTCTGAGCACCCACAGCAGAGAGCCCTGTGCTGCGCTGCACTCGGCATCCCCTGGTCCCGCAGAACCTCACCAGCGGGAAGAAACCCTCACAGCAAAATCCCACCAAGAGGCTTTCGGTTCAGCTCCGGGCCCCTGCGGGAGCCCGGGACCTTCCCTTTGCAGAGGGACAAAGATGGGAACCGAAAGCTGAGCTCCAGCGGGGCTCACGGCGCCCAGCTGCGGCTGACAGGCGCTAATCTCACCTATATTTCTTCCCCGTCCACCTGCCTGCCGCCAGCAGCAAGCCCAGCGAGTTCCCCCCGCAGTTCAGCGCGGAGCCGGGGCTGCAGCCAGCCCAGAGCCTTCGGGGATGCTTCATTCCCTGCCCCAGGACCAGCCCCGCGGTACCTGCGCTGCGCAGGGCGCACGGGTCAGCGCCAGCATCAGCGGCTCCAGCTCTTCCCTTTGCACCCCCAGGCAAAAATCTGCCTCCCATATGTTGGCGAGAGCCACATTCCCAGATAATGGGAAGCAGGTCGGCGGGAAAGCCGGGAATGCCTCGGCGATGGCTGTGTGCCGGTGCTGGGCACAGCTCGTGCATGCGAGTGCAGGGGCTGCTCGGCTGCTGGGATCAAGGTGGGAGCTAAAGGGGGATCCTTCCTCCCTTAACCTCCTCCTAGATCTGTGCCTGAAGCTTTTCCAGCCCCAAAGCAAGGTGCTGGTTTAACCCACCACCACATCCCTATTGACCTCAGGCTCAGGGAGGTGGGAAGGTCCCTGCATCTCAGGGTGTCCCCCCCACCCCATTCAATGCATCAAAGAGCTCTTACATCTTACCTGGGAAAGGGACAGCACTGCCACCACCAGCAAGAACAGGCAGCAAAGGGAAGGCAAAGCCCTGCCCTTCCCCTTCTTCTTCTGCCCAAATTCCACCCCCTGATGATTCTGCTTTGCTGCAGCTGGGTGCAAACCAGGAGAGGTGCTGATAGGCCTTTACTTTAATGGATGTGGCCTTCCTGGAGGGAGCGGTTAAACAGCCCCAGATGGATGTGTCTGGGAGAAGTCAGGAAGGGAGACAGCGTCAGAGGGGCTTGAGTGGCCAGGGCAAGGCAGTGAATCCCCCCAGGTACATGCGGGTCCTGTTGAACCATCTCAGTGCACAGGGCATAAGCACAGGGGCATAGGGAGTAGAAGATGCTGCCCAAATCATGCTGGGAAAACCCTCTTCAGTTCAGCGACACAAGAGTGAGGGCGCAGGGGAGCTGCCCAGGGAGCCCCACAGCAACCCCCAGCCAGGCGAGCTGCGGGATGCATGCATAAAGGTGGGATACCTGGGGGGAGGCAGCCTGGTTTCCTTCAGAGCATCGCTCTCAGGTGGGATTGCTGCAGGCTGGTAACCACTGCCGCGGATGGCAAAGGCTGGCTTCATCCGAAGCCGTGCAGGGATTGGGCTGTGCTTTGCTCCGGCAGAGACAGCAAATTCCCTCTGAGAGCAGCAGGAAGGGAGCAGAGCCACAGGAGTGGCCAAACCCCTGGCAGAGGCGTCACAGCAGCTCCCTGGGTTTCTCCTCCGCTCCTGTGAAAGGCTTCAAGCCCGTTGCAGCACCCTCGAGCTGAGCAGCCTTGTAGGAACCCTGCCAAAGGCTCATTTCCCTGGTCCTTTAATGATTTCCTTTATTGGAGAATGAAAGGGGAAGGGGGGATGGATTACAGGGACTCAAAGTGCTCGGGTTGGTTTCCTTCCAAAAGCAGCTGAAGACAAAATCACCAAGAGCAGGAAAAAGCCTTGCAGGGCTCTGGGGGAATTGGCGTTCTCCCGTTTCCGAGGCAGGATGGAGCAGATGAAGGAGATTGTGATTCCCAAGCACACTGAAGATGCGCTTCAGCCAGGACATTGCGGCTTCACAGGGGGCTTCCAGGGTCCCCTGCTCCTCTTCAAGCCCTATCCTGGGAAAACTGCACCACTCGGGTCAAAACCAGGCTGAGACCTGGACTGGGAGGATGCTGAAGAGGTTTCAATTGCATTGAAAGGTGAAAATCCCCTGGGCAATGCATTCCACTTTTTCAGCTCCCCTTGGCCAGTAGTTGTGACTCAGTTTCCCCACCTGACCCCCCCTCAGACCCAAGCCCCAGGCTGGTTCAATCACTCATTTTAAACCCGATATTTTATCCTTTCCCCAATATTTTATTCCTTTTTCAACCTTTCTGATCCAGGCACAAACCAAAGCAGGAAACCAGGGCAGGGCTTTCACGGGGTGCGCAATGGGACCGAAGCAAGCGCAGGGAGCGCAGCCTCTGCTCCTGGCTGATGGGCGCTGGGGCTCCGCACCTCTGGCTGCGAGCAGCACCGGGCAGGAGTGGAGGCCAGGCTCTGCTCTGCCGGATGAAGTGCTTGGAACCGCAGATCTCCGGTTTTCCAGCTCGGGAGGCTGGGCTGGGCGCCAGGCGAGCCGTGGGAAGGCAGCAAAGAGCGGCCAACCCCAATGCACCGGCGCTGAGCCTCATGGATGAGCTCCCTTCCCACCCCTGGGCACCCCTCGGATCCCCTCTCCGCTGGACAGATCCCTGGGAAGGGGCTGGTCTTTGCAGGCAAACCCGAGGCAGATCTTGGGGCCACCACCAGCTCTCTGCACCCCTTCGTGTCCCTTTGCTGCCGCATTTGGGGCACCTCGTGACTAAGCCCCAGTTCTCACATCCATCAATCTGATGTGCGGCCACTGAGGCCTCTGAGCAGGGGGGGAAGTCTCCCTCGCTGCAGGTCCAGCCTGGCTTGAAGCTCAAACTCCATCCCACACAAATTCTCCCATTTCCCTCATGTGATGCTGTAGCTGGAAGGGGTTTGTTCCATCTCTAATTGCTGCAGGCCTGCTCCTCAGCCTGGAATCATCAGGGCTTTCTGGAGAGATGCTTCAGCTCAAGCCTGGAAAATACCCAAAGCGACGCACACACAGCAGCAGGGTCAAAAATCCAGAGCTGGGGGATTTTGGGATAAACCAGCACCAGCAGCCGGGAGAAGCCCAAACCAGGGGTTTCCATAATAGCTCAAGGGAAACAGCATCGCATCCAAGTGCCTGGACCACGCAGGGCACCAGCATCCTCGCTGCCCCTTGGCCACGCCAGTGACCTGAGGCTAAAGGCACCAAAATGGCTTTTTGGGGGCTAAAACCTGCTGGAACCTGAAGTATCTGCACACATGGGCTGTGCCTAAAGGGGCTACAGGAAACCTTTGGGCAAGGGCCTGTAGGGACAGGCCAAGGGGAATGGCTTTAACCTGCCAGAGGGGAGACTGAGATGAGCTCTCAGGCAGAAGCTTTTCCCTGTGAGGGTGCTGAGGCGCTGGCACAGGGTGCCCAGAGAAGCTGTGGCTGCCCCATCCCTGGCAGTGTTCAAGGCCAGGTTGGACACAGGGGCTTGGAGCAAGCTGCTCCAGTGGAAGGGGTCCCTGCCCCTGGCAGGGGTTGGAGCTGGAGGAGCTTTAAGGTCCCTTCAACCCGAACCAGGCTGGGGTTCTGTGACCTGAGCCACGGATGGGACCCCAGCATTGAAATGTCTGTGATCAAGCCCAGGCTGCAGCTCCTGGGAACTGCCCACATGCATCCATGTGGATTTGTCCTCTGGTTTAAAAAACACAAACCCAAAAGCCCTTGCCCCCCGCTTCCCACCCGCTCCCATCGCTCCAGCCCCAGCTCCTGCTTTCAATTAGCTCTGGGATTAACTTCCCTCATTTTCCAGGCAGTTCCTGCCAGGTTCCTCATTTCCACCCTGCTGCGGGCTGGGGGCAGCGTGGTGGGGGAGCACAGAGCTGCAGGACACCCTGGGCTGCTGGTACAGTGCAGTGATGGGGAGGATGCGCCGGGGGATGCTGAGCTGAGAGGTTCGAGGCGGACAAAACTAAAGGAAAAGGGAGAGGGGGGAGGAAGAGGATGGGGAAGTGATGAACCTGGTCAGGAGAGGTTTGGAAATGCAGGATTTGGGGAGAGAAGGAGTGGGGAAGAGAGGGCACATGGTGCTGGGCTTGCAAACACAGCTGCCTGCTTGGTAAGGGGAAGGTGTGAATGTCAAAGGTGATGTGCTGTGTCTCCTAGCTCTTACCTGTGGTCAGCCCCTGGGATCCAGCTCTGAGCCCCTACCAGACTCCCCTGCATCACCCATGGGTGCTGCCTCAGGGCATCTCTGTCTCCTCTCCAGCAGTGGTACCCAGCTTCCATAGGATGCAGTGGGATACGGATGGCCACATCCAGCACAGATCAGTGCTGCTGCCCTTCTCCATCCATCCATCCATCCATCCATCCATCCATCCATCCATCCATCATCCATCTGTCTGTTATCCATCCCCCATCCCTCTCTCCCTCCCTCTCTCTTTCACCACCTTCTGCCCCTGCCACCAGCTGCAGACGTTGCTGAGGTCATTTTGGTGCCAAAATAGCTCTTCAAAGCCCAGAGCCTGCAGGGACCCCTTTGGTCCCCAGTGATGGGGGTCACCTCCAGCGCAAGCCCTTTCTCAGCCCTCCACTCTCTGCAGCAGCAGGAGAGGAGCAATGAGGGACCAGAACCCCTTCCACTGCCCATGAGGAGCCGCAGGGGCAGCCCTGGATGCCGCTCCCCAGCCATAAATCCTGCCCCATTTCCAGCAGGCGCTAGAAGCTGATTTGATTCTAATTTCCTCCTCTTGACTCAAGATTGAGCCTTTAATCCCCTCCAGCAGCAGCCCCTGACCCAGCCACCTCCTCCCTCTCCCCTTTCCCTTCCTGTCCCAGACCTCCTGCCCAGGCTGGGCTCCATTGCCAGCCCCACCAGCCCTATGGATACAGGACCCTTCCCCTGCTGCTCAGCCAAACTGGGGACAGGTACAGCTCAGGTTGCTGCAAACCCGAGGCGGGTCCTGGGGTCCCCCCTGTGCTAGAGAAGGGCAGGATGGAAAAGCCAAGGGGCAGGAATCTCCCCTTTGAAGGGCAGACAGGAGGTCTCGAGGCTGTTTAAGCCAGGAGGGATGGGTACATGGAGCTGGAGGGTACCCTGTGGTACAGAAACCTGCTGCGGGGTCATCCCCTCCATGCCTTTTGGGCCAAAACAAGTAGCAAGAAGTTAAATCACAGCCGGGGGAATCCCAGTTGGGTGATGGGACACACGGGGAGAAAGCGTTTGCTGCAGGGCCACCACCACGGGATGGCTGGGCAGGTGCCTGTGGGCTCCCCAGGCAGGGGTTACTTTGCTCAGCAGCCCCAGTGAAGGTGCTGTGGGGATCATCACCCCCAGGCTGCTGTGCTCAGCCTCTGCTGCAGAGCGAATGCAAAGCCCTAGTGATGGGCTGAGAGGGAAGATGCTGATGTGGGAGATAAATGGGTGTTAGGAAAATATAAAGCACTTGGCTCTGAACATCAGAGAGACCAAGCTCTGGAGGCGGGGGAGCAGCAGCGGCTGAACGCAGAGGTTGGGGGTTCTGGCTTCGAGGCACCAGTGAATCAGAGCTGCAGAGCGCCCGCACCCGGGGAGCGCCTGTTCCCTTCAGTGTCATCACGGGGAAGGGGAGGCGAGGGGGGTCCCGGCCTTTCCACACCTCCCTGCTGCGCTCCCAGCCTGGCAGCTGTAACCGCCCCTTGTCCGGGTGAGGAGCAGGAAGGTCGAGTTACGGGATTGCTTCCATCTCCCCCTCCCCTTCCCGCTTCCTCCGCCCCGGCTTTGGTGACAGGGGGCTGGCGGTGCCCAGACGGGGACGCAGCCTGGCCCCTGGTGCTGTCATCTCCTCCCCAGGCCGGGAGAGCAGAGATAACCCCTGCCCCGAGATAAGAGCGGAGCCGCTGGGAGACAAGGACCAGCCCTGCAGCACCGAACCAGGGCTCCCCCAGAGCCTTCTGCTCTTTGCAGCTCCTCCTGCACAGCCTCAGGGGTCTCCGGTGAAACAAAACCCATTCCCCTTCGCTTGGGCCTGGAACAGCTCTTCCCCAAGCCCTGCTGCCCCTTTGGAGCTGGGAATGACACAGGGACTCCTTTGGCACGTTACATCCAGTGGAATGGGCTCAGTGGCTTTGCCAAGCAGTGGAAACCTGGGCAATCCTGGCAATGGGAGCACCCAGGGGAAGCAGGCTGCAGCCCAGGGAGCTCGCTGCAGTGATTTAGCACAGGTTAATGCCTCTGCTGCCCTCGAACCCCAGTCTCAGCTGCCCCTCATAGTCCCATAGTGCCTGGGAAGCATCTCCTGATGGCCAGAAAGCAGCCCAGGGCCTGTGCTCTGCCAGGGCAGGAGGAAAAGCATCCCCTGGCCACAGCAGCGCTTCTTGGCTTTGGGGAAAGGTTATTCCTTAGCACAGCTGGAGCCTCAGAGCAGGGTTTGGGCAGGACAAAACAGTGTGGATCCAACCGAGCGCTGCTCAGTCCCATATCCCAGTCCAGTATCCCGAGCCTCGGCCAGGCTCAGCTCCAGGAGCGCTGCCTTTTCCTCAGGAGAAGCAATATTTGTCTGGGATGAGGGAGCTGCAGAGCTCGGGGTTTCTGTGCTTTCCCCAGAGGCCCCTTTGCCAGCAGAGGCCTGGGAGATGGGGCTGTAGGCATCTCCATCACCCCATGCGAGGGGGTTTCAGTGCTCCTTGTCTGGGGATGGGGTCCTGCAGTGTGGAATCAGCACAGAAAGCATCTTCCTCCAGGGATGTGTCCTCTGAACAAAGGCAGGGCTATGGGGACGGAGCTGAGGTCCAGCAGCGAGCATCAGATGCTGCTGCTCATCAGAGACCTGGCAACCCACTGAAAGGATGACTTTATCCCAAGAGAAACCTGTCCCCTCTTTGAAGCTCCTGGAAGTCCCCTCAGATAAGGGGTTTTTATGGAAAGGAGAACTGCTCTTCCCTGCAGTGGGGAGAAGGAATCAAAGGCAAACAGCCTCCGGAGCATCCCTCCTGCGGGTAGGAGAAATATTGCCTCTGGCTGCCCCCACCGCTCCTGCCCACCCTGCTGCTGCTCCGCTCACCCCTTGGGTTTCATCCATGGCATTCCCAAAGAACTTTTCCTTTCCCATGAGCACAGGAAGCCATAAAAAACAAACCCAAGCCCGAGCCTGCTGCAAGCACTGACTCCTCCGGCGTTCCCAGCTGAGGCTGTGAGGGTTTGGATAAGCAAGAACAGGAGAAAGAGCTTTTTCCTCTCCTTGCAGCGCAGCTCAAGCGCTGCCTCCAGCTCCCAGCAGCTCTGATGGATGTGACCTCTCATTTGAAGCTTTGTGTTGCAGGGACAACTTCATCAGCCCCCACTGCACCCCTGGACCTTCCCTGAAGCCACCCCAATGTGCAGCACTGGCTTCCACATGTTCTGACAGAGCAAGAGCTCGAGGTAGGGCTTCCAAATCCCGCTCCAGCTCCTGACCGCTGGCTCCTCCATTCCGGGAACCACACAAAGCACTGAGTTTTGGCTCTGAAGTGAAGGATGCTGCAGCCAAGGACCTGGTGTCCCCGCGGGACCCCGCTGCTGGCAGGGATGCTGGAGAGATGCTCGTCCTGCTCCAGTGCTGCATCTGGGCTGCCAAGGAGGCTTTTGGCCAGGCTACAACTATAGGATGCTGCTGTTGTCATCTAGGGGGTGATGGCAGCTGTAGGTACATCCTTCACCAAGGCATGGGGCAAACCCTCATCCTCAACCCCTGCCTGGCTCCAGGGCACTGGCAACAGCAGAAACAACAGGAAAAGGGCAAAAAGCCCCATTTCTGCTGCCAGAAGCTGGCACCAGGCTTGGACCACTCCTCCCAGGGGAAGAGAAAGGACCGTGGCAGAGCGGTCCCTCCTCATCAGAAACCCACTGCAAGGATGACTTTGTTCCCCGGAGATGCTCCAGCAAAGGCCTGGAGCTGCAGTGGGGAAGGCAAGAGCTCTGTGCTGCACATCTGGATCTGGATGAGAACATCTGCCCACAGCCCAGCGCCTGCACAGCACCGAGCGTGCACGGAGGGGACCGCAATCTGTGGGGCTGCCTCTGATCCAGAGCAGAGCTCAACACAAATGTTGCCTCAAGATTCCCAGGAAGCAGGGGCTGGGGAAGGGGGGGAGAGGAGGAGATCCCCACGGCCACCAGCGCGTCGGAAACGTGCACTTTTCCCTTCCCTTCTCCATCTCTCTCTCGGTAGTCACCGGTTTGAATACACTTCTGACCCATCCCGTCCTCTTGAAAGGCTTCAACACTTGGTGCTGCGGGCGTTCTTCACTGTATTCAGTTGTGCCAGCCCTCAAGGAGAGCCTGAACCCCATCTGTGTGCCCGGAAATCACCGTTGCTGTCAAAACACATGGGAGCATTTTGTTCCTTCATTGGCTGACAAAAATGCATTAAGGGATTATTATCCTGAGGCTGGGGAATGCCAAATAATCCACCTCTGAGGAATGCCCTAGTGAGAACCAGCTGTGGAGCGGTCGGCTCTAGCAAGGATTTCCGTGAGGACCGGCAGCTGCCTGCTCTCGGGAGCAAAACAAGGGGAAAAACGTGGCTTATCAGGGAACTATTTGAGCATCAGGTGACTCCCTGAGCTCCTTGGCTCGAGAAGAGGCACCAAAAATAGACAGCGTTCAAAGAGTTTGCAGGGAGCAAACAGAAAAGGGGGAAAGGGGCCGGATCCCGGCTCTGCACCACGGCTCCTTGCAGGAATCTGCTCCGAGTTCCGTGCTGGGAACGGAGCTGGAACCACAACGACTTTCACATGGGGCTGGGTTTCTCCCACAGCCCCCGGAGAGGGGGTTGAAAAACTGACCTCAAACTCCTTATCTGGGCGCAGGAATCTCTGCCTCTGCCTCATCCCAGCCGCAAGCAGCCGGAGCACGAGGCAGGAGCGAGGTGGCCGCATGCGCGCCGAGCACGCAGGGCACAACCTGCATGCAGGGGCAAACCCTCCGCAGGCAGGGCCCGAGCTGTGCTCCGCTTTCCCTGTGCCCTCTGGGAAGAGAAGCGGCTCCTTCCTTGGGAAATGGCTGCAGTGGCCAGCGGCGGGGTCAAGGGGAGGGGACCCCAACAGGAAAGCTTTAGCCCAGAAGCGGGGATGCTCCAGGGCACAGGGTACCCTCATTCCACCGATGCTGCTGCGCTTGCAGAGTTGGGGAAGGTTTGCACTGGGTTCTTTTGACTTTCCTCCCCTTTGCCAGCACCCCAAGGTGTGAACCAGTGCCCTGCCTTGCCCCGCACCCACCTGCGGCTCCAGGAGCTTCCCGCATCCTGCTCCTGCCACCACAAGCTCTCATGGGCTATTTGGGATGGGAGGAGGCTCAGCTGAACAAGCAGCAGGTTAAACTCGTTACGCTCAATGCTGCGCTTCCCTAGGCTGCAGGGAGAAGGAGAGCAGTTTTATTATACCCCTAATTGAGGAGAACTCGCAGACCCCTCCCTGCCCCCCACCTGAACGCAGCCAAGCTTCCCAAAGAAACCAAAGGGGTCGTTTTCCCTAGGAAATATTCCCTTCACCTTCCAGGCTCCCCCCCTCCTCCCACCATGAGCTCAAATCAGTTCAGCTCGGGCTACACCTGCTTCCCTCCCAGCAGCCCGGGATGGATGGATGCGGGGATGGATGCAGGAGTCCTGGGGGATGCAGGTGAGCGGGTCAGGGTCCGGATGCGGTTCATTAACCATCACCTGGGTGTCGCGAGGCAGGTGCCAGACCCCCATCCCCAGGCTGGGATCCCACCCACAGGGACGGGCAGCACGGCTCTGGCTGGGGCTGCGTGGAGCGGCGGAAGCGGGGCTCAGGATGGCCCTTTGCAGGCTGGAACGGCTGGGAAGGGTTTTGTGCCAGGCTGGGAATTTTTCCGGGAGGAGCGGAATGTTTCTGAGCTTTTCTGGGGGAAGAAGAAGCAGAAAACGCAGCCAGTGATGAAGACAAGACCGAGCACTTTTAGTGCCCCATAAATCAGGCCCCAGGCCCCCGGCGCGGGGCTCGCTGCGGGTAACTCATCACCTCCTCTCAAACAAAGCCCAGCACTGGTGCAAGTGGGAATGAGAGGAAACATTATCCCATTTCGCAGCCCCTCGGGAGGAGGTTTTAGGCTTTCAGGGAAAGTCAGAATTCCAGCTCTTAGCAGCTGACTCTTCCCCTGTTTTCTGTCAGCTGCAAACTCGCCCCTTCCCAACAAAAGGAAGGAACAAATAAACAGGAACTGCTACAAAACCAGCCCCATTCTGGGAAGATTTGGGGTGAAAATGGAAACCCAGCTTCCTGTTTACCACATGGAGGGGAACGTCCACCCTCCGGCCCTGCCTCGTTCAGTTTTCCACCTCCTCTTCCCCTCCTTGAGAGAGGGAAAATGTGGAGCAAGGAAGAGAAAGACTGAGCTAGGGATAACGGTGCTGCCCATGTGGGGCTTGGTGCAGGCAATCCCATGGGAGCTTCATGCTCGGATGCTCACCTGCATGGATGCTCTCTGGGAGACGTTTTCCTCCCTCCAGCCCCATCCTTCTGCTCCCTGGGGTACAGGCTGGGGACTGCAGGGGTATTGCTTCCCATTTCCCCAGGGAAACAGCCTCGGGGACACCCATGGGGTGGCTGCGGGTCCCGTCTCTGCTGGAGCATCACTTCCCTTTCCCAACGCTGCTGGGCTCCCGCATCCCCTTTACATGCAGAGGGTTTTCCATGCAGCGTTGGGCTGTGCAGGCTGCTTGCTCGCCACCGGCTCCCTGCAGCGAGGAGCCCGTGGGAGCCCCTGGAAGGGCTCAGGTAGCTTGGGAAAGGAGCCAGGAGGTTTCCCCCATCCCAAGGAGCTGTGGGAAGGGTCGTGGGGGCTGCAGCAGACACCGGGAGGGGACCTGGAGGCAAGAGATCTGCTGGGGAAAGCCCATCTCATCCCATGCACCTGCCCCCCAGAGCAAGGAGCCCACCCAGCAAATCCCAGCCCTGCAGCACCCCCTTTTCCCTATGACAGGAGCAAGGCAGCAGCCGGGACAGCTCAGCCTTCCCCTCGTACCTCCCATTGCTCCCCATTGCGGGTCGGAGCCTGGCCTGGCCCCTTTCCCCAGGCTGTGCTTTATGGCTGCACACCTTCCTTGCTCGGTAGCACAGGCACCAATGCACTGGCTGCTGCCTGCACCGTGCACGGGCATTGCTGCTCCCATTCACAAACGCTGCCCCAGCATCACCTGTAAGATCTGACAGAGGAAGAAAGAAAACTGCTCCAGGAGCTCCTTGGGGCACTGGGACATGCTGATGCTTGTCCCAGGAAAATCCTGGATAAACCAGCTCCACCCGGTGCATTTCCCCAAAGCGTTTATGCCTGGGAGGTGAAAAGGGGTCCAGGTGATGCAGCTGGGCTAACACAGCATCCCAAAGGACTTGCTTGTACCAGGTACCAGCTCCCATAGGATCAGAAATGGCTCTGATTGGATTCTGGTTGTGGGTAAATGCCCCTGCCATGCCCTGCGGATGCTGCAGAGCCACAGTGGGAGCTGAGCTCCCAGCTCCTCTCCCTGATTTCTGCCACCCCCAACAGCATCATGGCCGTTATCTGTATTTAAGGCTCCTGAACCCATTTCCTAGCACGGCTGGGGTGTAGGAACCCCATCTTCTGTGTGCTAAGCTATGCTCTGGGCTCATCCCCAGCTGCCACCATCCGCTTTCCCCAGCGCGGGGTGGGCTGCAGCTCCCCATCCCCATTTCCCAGGGATCTATATTGGATCAATACGTGTCTAGTCAAGAGGTGAAAGGTGAATACATTAAAATACACTTAGTAAACACCATGCCCAGAGCTGGTGAGAAGGTGAAGGCAAGAAATCATTGTAGAATAGCCCCTGGAAGGCACATAACAGGAGAGAGCCGCATCCAAGAGCCGATAAATCTGCAGCCCAGGGTCTGAGCTGTGGAAGGAGCAGCTTTGCACTGAGCAGGGCAGGCTCTGCAATGGGATTCAGCTGCTTTCCAGGAAGGATATTCACTCCCTGTCCCAGTTAATTTGGGAAAGGCCTGGCTTTCACACCAGAGATCCATGCCCAGAGCATCAGTGCCCAAGAATAAAGTGGATCCTTGCTCAAACCAGGATTAACTGGGATGAGTGGAAGGCATTGCAGCTTCCATGAGACGCTCCTCCTCGCCCTGCTTAGGGCTGCAGCATTCCCAGCCACTGTGGGTGACATCCATTGATCTGGGAAAGGGATTCCTGAGACACTTACAGGAAACAGTTGGGATCAATTTAGACCCAATTATGCCACCGGTCACCCAAGAGCAGGGTACAGGGAAAGATCCCTCCCTCTTCTTCCCAGCAAGGACTGCACAGAGAAGCTGTGGCTGCCCCCTCCCTGGCAGTGCTCAAGGCCAGGTTGGATGGGGCTTGGAGCACCCTGCTCTATGGAAGCTGTTGCTGCCCGTGGACCATTTTAAGGTCCTTTCCAACCCAAACCAGCCTGGGTTTCTATGAGGGCTCCCACAGGAGGTGCTGACCCAGCGCCTGGCCCCGGCAGCTCCATCAGCTTCTGGAGACCAAACCGGAGTGGATCTGCTCCATCCATCTGCGCTCTCGCAGCAGCAACTGCGGCTGCTAACACGGATATCGCCTTTCTTCTTGGCACAGCTCCCAGCCTGGGGGGTGGCAGGTAAATGGGGGGACCGGATGGATGGGACAGCAACGTGGGAAAGTCTGATCCGTAAAGCACAGCACGTGCGCGTCCAGCCTGAGGAAGCGCACGTCCCTCCTGGCGGCGGCACGGCCGTCCCACCCAGGGCTGCAATATGGCAAAGTGCTCTGCGCCATCGGCTGCTCGCCTCCGTGCTCGCTCCAGGAGCACGGGATGCAGCTCCGGAGCCGGCCTGGGGCCAGCCGCGCCGCTCCGGATGGCTGAGGGGAGAGTTAACGCAGATGTTTGCTAGGCAAACCCAGGATCAGCAGCAAATCTGCGGGAGCAGAGCAATGGGAGAGATGAAAGGAAGCAACAAGCAAACAGCAAAGCAGCTTCGGATGAGCACGGGGAAAGGAAAGATGCCCCCATGGCTGCGGGGCGCGAGCCACGCTCGCACACGTGTCTGGGACGTGCCCTTCAGCCTCCTGCAGGGATACAGCAACCAGAAGCAGCCGGGGATGCCTGCGGTGACGGCAACCCCCGGGGAGACGAGAGTCCCTCCGGGATCGAGCAACCGAACATCCCTGGGAGATGGGGCAAGAAACCCACATCCTCCCAGCCCCAGCTCCTCTCCAGCCCTTCCCGCTTTGCCTCTGGGCTTTGGTTGCCTCCATCGTGTCGGTTGCTCGTGTTGCAGCATCCCCTCTGCGGGGACGGTGGTGGCTGGGCTGTGGGAACCCAACACCTCCATGGATCCAGCCTCTGCTCCCACTCCAGCACTTGGGATGCACCAGATTTATTCTAACAGGGGATAAAAGGGGCGAAAAGGGGATAAAAGGAGGCTGAGAACAGCAAAATGAGTGATAAGCTCATAACAAAATCATGGCTTGTATCAGGGTATTTCCCATCATAGGCAGAAAGATTAATGACGTTAAAGGCTTTCTGGCGCCTGGATTCCAAAAGCTTGCGCTGGGCAGAAGTGGTTTTCGTAAAGCACTTCAGAAAGCATTAAACAAGCCAGCAACTGCACACGGCAGGGGCATGTTTATGCTCAGATTACAAGCGCTTAACACCTTTTGGTTGTCTTTGCAAAGCGAATCCAACAGCAGAGCTCTGCTCCGGATCCCAGCTCCAGATCCCATAAAACGAAGGGAAACGGGGAGAAAGCATCTTGCAGGAGCTGTTTGCTCTGATTCCCTAGGGGAAAGCAGCCCTGGGCTAGAGCTTCCAGTGGAGAGGATGAGGAGATGCTGCTCTCCTGCCGGCCTCGCAGCGAGGAGGCATCGAGCCCAATCGATTCCATGCCTGGGCCATGGTTGAGGCTCCCCCATCACTGGGGCAGCTGGGAAGGGCTTTGGCACTGGGGTGAGGTCCTCTGGGCTCCCTACAGGAGGGAGCCATTGGCTGCAGGGTCAGACGGGGGGGGGGGATTACGACTTCCAAAGGAAGGATAAGCAGGAGGAACCAAGGACATCCTCCCGGCGCAGGGGGTGTCCCGGTAATGCTGCTGCTGCGGGAGCAGAGGAGCCGCTGGCAGAGCTCCCGCCACTGATGCGCCGACAGCCCCGGCTTTGGGCGAGGACCACCCAGCGCCTCCAGGCACGGGCCGGGACGCGCCTCCAGCCTCCAGGCACGACTTCCCACCAGAGCAGAACCAATTCCCAGGGCAAAGTCCGCAGCTCCAGAGCCTGCCCTGTCCTGAGCCTGCCCCCACAGCGGCCGGCGCCGTGCGTGTCCAACAGAAACATCCCAGCCTCAAGCCACAGCCTGATGGGAGCGAGCCCGAGCTCAGCCCCAGCCTCTGCTCCAGGGTCCTTTCTGCAGAGCCAAGCACCCGGTTCCTCCCCAGAAAGCCGGGAGCCCGCTGACCCACGCTGTTTGGTTGTGTAAGAGCCGCTCTGCTGCCCCGGCGCTGCAGAGGCTCCTTTGGACACCGACCCTCTTTGGACACCGAAAGGCAGGAAGCCCTGCGCTCACCCTCGCTGTGCCCTGGCTGGCTCTGCCCGTGTGGGTGATGCTGCACAGAGGGATGGGAGCCCTATGAATATCCTTGATTATTCCCTAACCCCTGCTGCATCCTCCCAGCAGCCCTGCCTCCCGCGTGCCTTCCCCAGCCCTGCTCTTTGCTCCTGACCTCCCGAAGGCACTGGGGCTCCCATCCTGCTCCCATCACAAGTCAGGAGACCTGGGGGGGGCAGAGGGGACCCGGCTGTTTGCTGCCAGCGTGCGTTGTTCCTGGCCTCAGCAGGGAGGGCAGGAGGGGAAGGCGCTGCCTGCGGGGAGCGGGGCTCAGGGCAGGAGCAGACCTGGGAACCAAACACACTGAAAGCATCAGGCACCGTGGCCAAAGGCAGGGGCTGCGTCAGCAGGGCCAGGGCAGGAGCCCTCTCCCCTCCTCTGCTCCAACACCACGATCCCTCCTATGTCTCCCATCTCCCAGTGTTCACCATCCCTTGGAACAGCTCAGCACCACCCCAGGGTGCAGGCTGGGTGCTCGCCTTCATCCCATTGCCCTCCAAAGGGACCATGAGATTAAAGAGGTCACTGCCAGGCTGCTGGGAACAGGCTTGGCTCTGTCAGCAGAGCCTGAGGACTCGCGTGCTCTCCATCCTCCCTTTCCCTGGCAAATGCTCAACTCCCATCGGGAATCATCCAGCAAAAAGGCAGCGCTGTTGCTGGACGCTTTCCTTGACAAATGCTATGAAGAGGAACCTCGTGCCCATTACCCCGCTGCGGCACCATGTTTGACGCTGCAAACACCCCGTGCAAACCTTCCTGCTCCCAGATCCCCCATTCCCTAAGGAGCTCTGTGAAGCTGCAACCGCAGAAGACGTGGAGGGATCCATCCCATGTGGTCGGCATCACTGGGCTGCACGCATGTAGGCAATGTGGGGCGTTCCTGTTGGGGGGTATTTCCAGACCCATCTCCTCCCAAGTGCTCTGGGAAGAGTGGGAAGCACCCCTCTCCCCCTCATTCCCAGAAAGACTTGTTCAGCTGGGAAGGAAACGGCTCCATGTGCTCAGCCGGAGCAGGAGCCAAGCCCCGATCCTTGGCTCAGTGCGAGGGTCACAAGAGGCCACCGCTCGCCTTCCTCCAGCCAAGGGATGCTGAAAGCCCCGGCTCCATCCAGACACGCAGGGAACGAGGGACAGGACCCCTGTGGCTGACCCACAAGGTCCCACATCTCCATGGGGTTCCATGGGGGTGGCCATGATCCAGCCTTCATCCAGGCACAACCCCCAGCACCCGGCTCCGCTTCCCGCTGAGGAGCTCCCACCTGGGCAAAAGCAGGAGATAAAGGATAAAGCCATGAACTGGGGCAGCCCCAGGGACAGGGCCGGCCCTGGGCTCCCAGCTCCCAGCACCACAAACGGCTCTTTGTCTCCCACCAGCCCCATCCATGGGGATGCTGTGAGCCCCGGGGATGGCAGGGAAGGAGCCATGTGCAGCCCGGGATGCTCTGCAATGGAGTGGTGAAGCCTTGAGGCAGCTCTGCTTATCCACACGGGGCTTAAAGCCCTTTGGAGGGGCCCATGGGAAGCACATGCACCCCCAGCATTTAGCTATGAGCCTTTTCATGCCCCCATATGCACAGCCCAGCCAGCTTGCTCCAGCCGCGGTCCTGGGATCTGGTCCCAAGGAACCTGCTGCTCTCACAGTCCCAGCCTGTGATTTATTGGATCGATCTTTGGATAAAGCCCTACACAGATTTCCAGCTTCCCTGGGAGGTTTGGATTTGGCTCCCCCCCTCCTGCTTTGGCATCAGCTGCGCTCTCCCTGCAGGGACAGAGAGGAGGGGGAGCGGAACGCAGCTGGAATCACATTGCGCCCTTCACACGTTTCCAGGCTTTTGGAGCTGTGTTTCCCACTAAGAAAGCTGGAAACCTCAAGCTGTCAGGCCACCTAACCAGAAACACATGGCTGCAGCTCCGCTTCCCAGCCACAAGGCAGAAAGTGTGGAATCAAAGCAAGGATGACATGGAAGGGCTGATCCATGGGAGAAGGCAAGGCAGAGCTGGCGCGGACAGCAAGGCAGGACATGGGCAGCAAGGCAGGACATGGGCAGCAAGGCAGGACATGGGCAGCAAGGCAGGACACTGGCAATTCCATGGCTTTCGGAAAGAAGGGAGAGGAAAGATGTTCAGAGCTGGAAAAGAGAAGGGGAATTTGAAACCTCAGGATAGGGATGCTGGACAAGCCTGGGAAGCCTTTCCCAAGGGGATGATGGGGAAAGAGCATGGCTGAGTCAGACCCGCTGCAAGCAGGGGGGAAACTCATTGAGATTTCCATTGAAACAGGAGCCCCTGTGACTGTGCAGCCAAAGATGCAGTTCCAGGGGAAAAAAACCCACAGAAGCACTTAAAATCTTTGCATTAAATACCCAACAAGCCCATCAGGATTAATGGCATTACAGTAAATTCCAGACAAATTAATAACCATCAGGCCGTCACGTAAAAGCACCCCTGGAGCTGGGAGCTGGCCTAAGCCTCCCTGTAAATCACTTTGCTATCAGGACCCAATCCTGTGTTCACAGCCCAAGAGCTCCTTTTGCCAGCAGGGCCCCATCATACAAATGGAAACACCCCGAGAGCATCGTGTGTCGGCACCGTGGGGCTCCACAGCCTGGGAATGAAGTGCTGCTTCACGCTATCGCAAGAAGGCACCAAGACCCCCCAGAGGTGGCACATCCCTCCCTGCGTTCACTTACAGCACTTCCTGAGGCCCAAAAGCATCAGGATAAAAGGCGTTTGGGAGCTGGGCTCTTCCTTGCTCTGTTACATGCAGGGCAAAGCTTTCAGAAAGGTGCCCAGGGAGGAAGAGGGATGCACTGGGGTTAACGGGGCACTGGGGAGGATGCATCTGATTTCCAGCTGCGTGATCTTACCCGATTAACCTGCTTCAGTTCCCTGCTTTTCCCACCCATTAAAGCAATTTTACATCCAGGGATTTGCAGCCGGGTCATCCCATCGGCTGTGTGCAGCTGGCCCCGGATCCCGGCTCACATCCCTGCCGCTGCCCCAGCCCCACTGGCTATGGAAAGGGAAGGTTTGTCTCTTGTGCTGCCATCTCCAGCAAAACCCTTTCATCCGCAGCTCCCTGGAAACAGAAAAGAGGAGAAGCAGCTTCCCAAACCCATCAAAGAGGAGCAGAAGTGGGTGCAGGCAGCGGATGAGGAGAAGGAACATCTCCAACGCAATCACATCCACATCTCCCACCCAGCTTTGAAAACGACCTCTACCACATTCAATCCCTGAGATGAATTACCCGGGTTAATCTCAGCTGCAGGAACTGCCTTTGTCAGCATTCCAGCACCCTCCCATCCCATGGGTCTGCTTCTACCTGGAAAACCAATCCCTGGCTTTTCCCTGCCCGCTCAGCAGGGCTTTCCTGCAGCCAGGATTTACCTGCTGGCTTCAGGCAGTCGTGGTTTTTACCCAGCCCTTCCCTTGCTGTTGGGTGCAAGGAGGCTCCCGTGGGCAGCTCCTCACTTGAGACCCCTCCTCAAAGCACCTGGTGGGGTCACCCCTTATTTCCCTGGGCAGCCCCATGGAGCAAAGGGAGCCCCGAGCCCCGATTTCCCACCTCGGGGCTGGCTGACACTGACAGATGTTTCCTATAAATAACAACACAAGGAGCACACAGGCTGCAGAAATAGGGAAAGCAAATCCAATTAGGCTGGAGAAATTCCTCGCCTGGCGCGCGGGAGGCCTGTGCTTCATCACTCACAGGGCGCATCTCTATTGAAATAATAGGGTCCCAGTTCAGCCTCTCCTTCAGGGGAAAAGCTGGCTGTGGGGACAGGGGAATGCATCCCCATCCCTGGCAATTTGTCCACATGAGAGACAAGGATGGAAAAATCAGAGCCCCCAAACAGGGGTTTGCCAAGGGAAGAAGGGAAAGGGAGCTTCGGAGCTGGTTTCACTTCCCATCGCAGTGATTGATTTCTCTCCCGCTGATTTTGGCTCAGGATGCGGGGCTCCCCTGGGAGCCCCTCTGCAGTGTGTGTTTCACTTCAATGGACAATTTGTTGCTTTAACTTGCTAAAACCTCAGAAGCCACAACAAGGCTCGGCTGCACGAGCGGTTTCTTTCCTGTCTCAGGTCAAGAGACAGCCATCGGCACAGACCCTGCTGGGATAGGGATGGGAAGCCACGATGCTGGTGGTGGTTTATGCACCCCCACGGTTTAGGGGGTTTGAGGTGGGTCAGCCTGAAAGCAGCCCCAATTCCCTGGTGCTGAAGCTTTTAATCTAGCAGCAGCATCCTAGCTGAGAGGCAGCAGCAGGATGCATCAGTGAAGCCAATTCAGCCTCCAGCCATGGGGTTTGCTCCTAAATCAGAGCAAAAAAGAAGCAGCGACCGGTCAGAATGAAGTTAAAACAAAGGAAGAAAGAAGACAGAGAAATCTTCTCATGAAGCCATGGAACTGAAGTTGGGAATTGCGCTACGGGGGCAGCTCTGCTGATGAGGACGGCAAAGCTGAGCCGTGGGTTCTTGTCCCTGCTCCAAGGGCTCCTGATGCATTTTGCATTAAGCAGTAATTGGATCAAATGCATAAACAGGCGCTGGCAGAGGAAGGACTCCGGGCTCCCTCTTCCCAGGGTTTATGGCTCCACTGGCCAGAAACTCCAGCTTTTGGGAAGAGGTGGTCACCGGTGGGGACCTGTGCCCTGACCCCAGCCACTTGCCTATGGGTGAGGGACACGTGAACCCCCCAATGCACGAAGGTACGGTCGCAGCCAAGGTGAGAAGAGGCATAAACCACCCTGCAGACGCACCCACAGTGCCCACAACCTCTCTGTGCCCTGGTTTTGTGCTTTTCCCAAGGGATGCCACCCTAAGCAAGCATCCCCCAGCACCCACCGAGGCTCGTCTCTGGCTTCAGTGAGCTGGGAAGGAACAAAAACAATCTTGCATTCACTGGGAGAGTTTCTGACCTAATAAATCCTCCTTCCTCCCTCGCTCCCATGAATTGCCCCCTTTGCTGCTGCTAGACCTCGAGGCGATCGGACAGAGCATCAATGGCCCCAGAGCCTCAGATGCTTCACACTGGCCCTAATCCACGAGCTGCTCCATTCTGTCTGGGATCCGGCCATTGGAGTAATTAGGAAAGCCGCATCGTTATCCGAAGCACGGTTTTCCTAGAGCAAATCCATCTGGGTTATTCCCTGGGGAGTCTGAGCCTGTCAACACACGCTCACACAACACAGAGCGCTCTGCCTCCTCCCGCGACAGACGCAGCTCGGAAGGGGCTCGGCGAGAGCAAATGGGGGGTAAAATGGGGTCTGTTCCCCCTAAAGCAACGCTGAGAGCAGGGGCGCAGCCTCTTTGCCCTTAAAAGCGCCATTGACCTCGCAGCCTGCGCAGGCAGAGCAGGAAGCTCAAACCCCGCTGAACTTGAAAGCGAAGCCGAAAGAAAGGCAGCGATTCCCCCAGAGCCCTTGAACAAGCAAAGCGGCGGCGCCGCGGCCCCGTAGGGCAGGGAAACGGCTCTCATCAATCACTGCCTGCCCAGGGACCCGCCGCCTTCGCCACCCGCGCCCGTCCCCCGGGACGCGGCCGGGCTCGAAGTGCAGGTGCCAAGGGGGAGATTGAAGCTTTTGGGCTGGATTCGTTGGGTTTTGGCAGGGATAAGGCAGCGGGAGGGGCAGGGGGGGAGCAGAGCTGAAGGGGGGGGCACATTCAATAAGTGCAGGGGTTTTAACCGACAGCTCCGTGTGATCTGAAAACTCAGAGCAGCGCCAGCCCCAGTCCTGCCTATGCGGGCCCCCCATGGGGTGAGATGTGGCTGAGACCCTGCTCTTTCCTTGGGGCTTCACCTTCTCATGGAACTGGAGGTTGGTTTGGGTTGGAAGGGACCTTAAAGCTCATCCAGCTTGTGGGGCAGCCACAGCTTCTCTGGGCACCCTGTGCCAGCGCCTCAGCACCCTCCCAGGGAAGAGCTTCTGCCGAAGAGCTCATCCCAGTCTCCCCTCTGGCAGGTTAAAGCCATTCCCCTTGGCCTGTCCCTGCAGTCCCTGATGAAGAGTCCCTCCCAGCATCCTTGCAGCCCCCTTCAGACACTGGAAGATGCTCTGAGGTCTCCACGCAGCTTCTCTTCCCCAGGCTGAATGTTCTCAGCCGGGCTCCATACGGGAGCTGCTCCAGCCCCTGAGCATCCTCGTGGTCTCCTCTGCACTTGCTCCAGCAACTCCATGTCCTTACGCTGAGGACCCCAGCCCTGCTCACGGTGCTGCAGGTGAGGCCTCACCAGGAAAGGAGCCTGAGCAGTGGAGGTTTTCCTACCAAAGCTGTGCGAATTCCCGGGGCCCGGCGGGGGCAGCTCCCGCCTGTGCTTTCGGACACGCACCGCTCGCCTTCCCAGCCCTCTCCCTGCCAACGTCAGGTGTCTGCAGCACGTTTAAAACACAGGGTGAGACCCAGCACAGCCCCCTTGGCTCCAGCAGGTACCAGGCGATGCGCGAGGGGAGCAGCTCATCCCGACGCAGCCGAGCTGCAGACAGTTGCTCTTTTGGGTCCAAAGCAGAGCTTTGAGCTGTTGAGATTTGCTGCTAAGAGGCTTCCCCCCCACACTCCTTGCACCCTGAGCAGCAAACTGGAAAGATTTCAGCCTTTGTCCAGACTGGAATAGCACAGAGCGTTCTGCGTGCGAGATGCTCCCTATTCCCCTCCATCCTCACACCGGCATTCAGACAGCTCAGCCCCGGCTAGAGGCATCACAGCGTTTCTAGTGATCGTTTTAATTCCATTCAGCCCTGCCGTGCTCCAAGAGCTGGGCAAGAAACCCTGACGGCTGCAAGCCCTGCACTTCTTGTGCCAACAGATCCCATCGCGTTTCTATCACCCTTTCCAGGATGTAAATATGGGACATGACCCGGGAAAACGCGCCTGCGACGTGAACCCTTTTCATGTCCAATTTATCACTTCAGGTCACTGGAAAGCCACTGGCGCTGCTGTTTGCTGAGCCCAGCAGAAATGAGCTCTTCATCTCTGTCCTGCTCCGGAGCAAGGAGAAACTGTGGGAGATGGGAACTGTCACCTCCTCCAGTGCTTCAGCGGCAGAACGCCTGGAATCACCTCAGCAGCCAGGAAAAAAAGGACCTTTTCCCCCGAGGTCCGTGGGTTTGAGGCACTGGGGTTGTACCAGCCCCTCTGCTGCGCTATGGGAGGAGCTGCAGGTAAAATGAGAGCCAAATCCTGCGCTTTCCACCCAAAACACAGGAAGGGCTGCGCAAGGCTCCGACCCTCATCTCCTCCCAGGCACTCCTTTGGCAGAGCTCTGTTTTCCCTGGATTATTGCTTTTCCCAGGGAGGCTCCCGTTGCCTCTTCAGTTTTGATGAAATTCAGGCTCAAAGAGTGGGAAGGGAGCTCAGAGCCACCCGCCCCTGGCCAGCGGGGACTGGAGCTGAGCACCCCTGGGTCCATTCCCGCTCTCCCATCACCAACGGGGACCCTGATTCCAACCCCCCCAGAGCAGAAGCAAGAGATGGCTTTGTTCGGCTTGAGAAAGACTAATGAGCCCCAACAGAACAAAGGAGATGGGATGAAAAGGTACCAACCCCCACAGCGCAGCAACCCGGGACACGCTCGTCCTTGCTGAGGCCCCGACATTCCCAGGATAAAGGTGGTTTTTCCTTGCAGGAGGGTGCTGCAGACACGTCTCCCCCCCCCCCCCCCGTTATCCCATTCTCTGGGCCATCAACAGCACCGCGATGTGGGAGGGTTTGGGGCAGCATCCGCTGCTCCCGGGCCCCAGCAGGACTCCGGGTTCGCTGCTCCCGCAGCCCCGGCGCACCCGGGCCCAGGCGGTGCCCGGAGCAGCAGCTCCCTGCTTCCCTCTGCAGTCGCACGGCGGAAGCAGCATCCTCTGCCACCCGCCCGTGCGCTCCAGCCCAGCCCCAAGCGCGTCCTCCCGCTCCGCACCGGCTGCAGCCCGCGCCGCATCACCCCCAAGACACAGACCCACGGAACGGTTCGGGTTGAAGGCACCTTAGAGCTCCTCCAGCTCCAACCCCTGCCACGGGCAGGGACCCCTTCCACTGGAGCAGCTTGCTCCAAGCCCCTGTGTCCAACCTGGCCTTGAACACTGCCAGGGATGGGGCAGCCACAGCTTCTCTGGGCTGGAGAGAACCTTTCCATTTGTTTTCCCAATTAAAAACCCAACCGGGCTCCTGCAGCCTCAGCCAAGAAGTTCTTTGGGAATGGTTCTTCTTGACTGGAAAGGGAGGAGAAAGATCCACGTGCCCAGCTGGAACAGGGCAGGGAGCCGGGGCAGTGCAAGGAGCAGGGTGTAGAGAGGACTTTCCCTGGAATGACATTGATGTCTGGTTTAGGATCCACTCTGATGCACTCAAAGCTGAACTTTGGAGGGAGCCAGTTTACTACCACACACAGACGGATCCTACCTGGCTGGGAGGATTCAGCCACATCCAGAGAAGGGCTGGAGATGGGCTCACCGGCTCCCCAAATCCCTCTGAATCCAGACGGTTTTAGGAGAACTGGAGCCCAGAGCACAAACATCCCTTTCATATGCGTTTGTATAAAGAGAAAATGGAGCTGCATCATGTCCATGAGCACATTGGGATAACTGGGGGTGGGGTGGGGTGCGGATCTGCTTGTGTCGCACAGGCAGCAGAGGATGGAGCCATAAACAGCTCCTGGCAGCCAGGAACCTGCCTTACCTGGAATCCATGGGGAATAACCGCATTTACCAGCCTGGAGAGCCCCCCTGGTCCCTGCTCAGGAAGGGCTGGGTGGGTGTGTGCCTGGATCAACCACCTCCCATGGGTGCCTGGGGCCAACAGCATCCACCTGCTTCCGGCGCATCCAGCAGCTCCAGGGGGGAGGCAGAGCTCAGCGGAGCCGGAATCTCACCGCTGCGGCCAAATAACCTCGGGCTGCAGCAAACGTCAGGATGGCAACCGCTTCCCCAGGGAAAACGGGGGGGGAAAGGGCTCTGCCAGGGGACACCGCACCTCGGGCTCTGATTCCCTCTGATCAGCACCTGAACCCACGCTCTCCCTTCCCTCCCAGCTGGCAGCCTTTTGAAGGCTTGGGTTCCACGCTTGCTTTGCTCCCGTGCTGCTTTGGAGGCTCTGGATGAGCTCTCCCTGACCTCCCGATCTCTGCTGTCTCTCCCAGAGCATCCTCCCTCCTAGGGCTGGTCCCTGGCACTCACGATCCTGACAGCTCTGCTTTATCTGCAGCTCGGGGGCTTACGGGGGCACCAGACCCATCGGCACCTCCATCCTGTCACACGGCTCCTTCCTCCACCCTTTCCCTTTGACGAGGACCCTTCAGGTCACCTCTCCCAGCAGAAGCCACCAGGACCCCGTGTCTCCCGTGTCACCAAAGCTGCCTCCGTGGATGTGGGTGCTTGGGGTGCGCTATGGAGGGAGATGCTCTGCTGCAGATAATGGCAAAACCCTTTTCCCTGCTGCTACTGGTGGTGATGCTGCCAGCAGCCGGCCTCCCCCCACCATCACATACCTGGACCTTGGGTCACTGCAACGTTCAATCATATCTATATATACCTATGTACGTAGGTACATGTAAGAGCTGAATCCCCCTCCCCAGCACCCCCAGGCTGAGCCCATCTTCCTGCACAAGGTCCCACTAGAGGGCAATAGAAACCCAGGAAAGGAGGCAGGGAGCGGGGCTGAGCAGCACCGGGGCCTGGCAGCACCTCCAAGGCGGCCCCTGCTCACTGCAGTGGCACGAACACAGACCCATGGAATCCCAGCCTGCTTTGGGTTGAAGGGACATTAACGATCAGGTAGCGTGAAGCCAGGGACGCCTTCCACCGGAGCAGCTTGCTCCAACCCCTGTGTCCAGCCTGGCCTTGAGCGCTGCCAGGGATGGGGAATTGCTGCTCCAAGGGAGCCGGATCCCCTGGAGCTGCGAAGGAAAGAGGTTTCCCAAAGGACCAGGAGCACTTGGGGGATGCTGGGTTTGGGGAATACACAGGATCTCAGGGTGTGTTTGTGGAGCAGCCCCTGGAGCATCAGCTGGAGCCTTGCGCCAGGCACTGCATTGACGGACTGGAGCGACAGGACAAGGGGTGATGGGTTCACACAAACAGGGAAGTTCAGGTTAGATCTAAGGCAGAAGCTCTTCCCTGTGAGGGTGCTGAGGCGCTGGCACAGGGTGCCCAGAGGAGCTGTGGCTGCCCCATCCCTGCAATGCTCAAGGCCAGGATCCTGTGATTCTACGAATGGAGCTGGAAGAGCCCCAGCACCCCCAGTCTCACCCATGGGATCCTCCTGGGGAAAGGGCAGAGGCACCAGAGTTGTCTTTAACGGTGTGGGAAGCAGCACCTGTCCCCATCACCTCCTCCCATCCAAATCCCACCCAGTTTGGCAGCACCAGGATTACACTCACGGTTGTTTAGAAGGAGAACTGCCCTGGGGCTTGCCTGCATGGGTTTATTTCCACCCCCAAGCTCGCTTTGGCTGAACAGGCCCCCATGGGCTGGGCCACACACCTGGGCTGGATGAGGGCGATAGGGAAGCACCAGCCCCATGCTCACCATCCTCAGGCTGTTTAAGCAGCTCCGGAGGGAGCCATCAGAGCACAAGAGGAGCTCCAGCAGCCCCTAAATCAGCCCTGCTTTGTGCCACTCCGGTCCCCAGCTCCCTCCCAGCACCAGAAAGTCACCTTCAATCATTTTTATCCCTTGTTCTTCCTCCTCATCCTGGTGCTGGCCTCAGCTCAGCCTCCCCGAGGCCTGAGGAGCCAAGCTGGAACCAGGGCCAAAAGCATCCCACCACCCACAGCCAGGGTAGGAATAGGTGGGATGCATCCACCTATTGCTGCGGAGCCGGTCCCATGCGGCACAGATGGCTCTGGGAAGGCTGTGCAGAGGATGCAGTGCCTGCAGTGATTGACAAGCAGGGCATGGCACAGGCTTTGGGAAGTTTTAGGAGGATCATTATGGAAATCACAGCAGTTAGAGATGTGCAGCCTATTGAAGGTGGCCAGCACAGCGCTGGGGCCAGGACAGCACCAGTGCTGCTGTATATCCTTGTGTTCCTGGTTTAGGAGGCTCCAGGGTCCTTCCCGCACTGCCTTGGATGAATGTTCTGGAGTTTAATGGCCCTGCCTACCAGGAAGCTTTTTTTGAGGGACTCATCACTCCTTTGCTCCCTTCCCTGGGAATGGGGCTCATCGGGCTCCTCACCCTCCATTGGTGTTAACGGGGTGTCCTCCTGTGCCCCCAGATGTCATCACTCCAGCACCAAGCACGTTGCTCAATAGCAAGTAAGAAGTGATTCAAGTCCAGGTTATTCCAGTGGCATCACACTAACAGGGGATTCCCACCTGGAATCGTGCTGCCAATGGGGCAGTGCTGCAGGAAGGCACCTTGGAATCATGGAATCACCTGGGTTGGAAAAGATCTTTAAGCACATCCAGTCCAACCATTGCCCAGCACTGCCAAGACCGCCACCAACCTATGGCACTGAAGGTGTGCGAGCACGGGCAAGTCCTGGGCAGCCTGTTCCAATGCCTGAGCACCCTCTGGGGCAGGAATTGTTCCTCAGCTCCATCTAAACCTGCCCTGGTGCAGCTTGAGGCCGTTTCCTCTTGTCCCATCCCTTGTTCCTTGGGGGCCCCTCCTGGCTCCATCCTCCTGTCAGGTACCTGCAGGCACCGCAGGGATCCGTCACCCACCTCCCGCCGGTCCCCAAGCCTCCCCGTGCGCTCCCAGCACCGCAGCCGCAGTCAGACCTGGACCACTTTGCTGTGCAGATGGGAGCGCGAGCAGGGCCTTGGTGCGAGCATCCTGCCCCTCACAACCTGCTCTGCCCCCGCAGTTTGTTCCATCTTTAGTGCCGCTGTGAGATCCTGCTTTCCAAAACAGCCCAGGGAAAGGGGGGGCAGAACAGGGTACAGAGAGGAAGGAAAAGGGAGGTAAATGAGGAGCTGTCTCCTAGCGGAGAGGAAAATACCGGGTTTAATTCTAGCCCTGCCCCTGGCTTCTCGGTGGTGCCACTTCTGCTGCTGCAAGGTGGGGAAAGGACGACTTCAGTGGGACACAACTCACGCGAGCAGAGCTTTCTGTAACAGCAAAGCAGCGCCTTCTGCTTCCCAAGCACAGCTCTGCCAGCCCCTTACCAGGGTGGAAATGAACCCAGCTCGCTTGGGGGAACAGGACCTGCGTTTCCTTGCTCCTCTGGGCACCCTGTGCCAGCGCCTCAGCACCCTCACAGGGAAGAGCTTCTGCCTGAGAGCTCATCTCAGTCTCCCCTCGGGCAGGTTAAAGCCATTCCCCTTGGCCTGTCCCTACATCCCTTGTCCCAAGCCCCTCTCCAGGTTCCCTGCAGCCCCTTCAGGCACTGGAGCTGCTCTCAGGTGTCCCCAGAGCTCAGCAGAGGGTCAGAATCCCCTCCCTGAGCGGCTGCTCACACTCTGGGGGTGCACCCAGCACACGGGGGGGCCCTGGCTCAAGCGCTCACTGGAGCCAGGTCATGGGGAGCTTCTCGTGGACCAACACCCCCAGATCCCCTCCCCAGGACGGTTCCATCCGGCCCTAAGGGCAGAGCCATTGACCCCGGTGGGTCCCCCCCGTTCTCCCCCTCCCTCCCAGGTCTCCACCGTCCCCTCTCTGGGGTCTCCTGTGCAGGACCCTTCAGCGCACCCACCGGCCCCGCAGAGCCCCGGGGGCCGGGCTGCCTGGGCTGCGGGCAGCAAGGGGTTACAGGCGGAGGTGCCGCTCTGCTCCCAGCGCTTGGAGGGGAGGGAGCGAGGAGGGGATGGAGGGAGCGGAGTTTCTTTGAGTCTCCGACGAGGCAGCGAGGGGCAGGCACAGGGCAGGCAGGGGACAGGCAGGGGACAGGCAGGGGACAGGCAGGGGACAGGCAGGGGACAGCAGCCGCCTCCCGCCGCCCGGTCCGGCACAACGGGGAGGGAGCTGCCGGAGCCACCATGGCCCGGGGGGAGCCCCTTGCAAGCGGTTTCTAACGGGGGAGCCCCGCTCCGCCGCTGACGTCCCTCGCTTAAAAACGAAGGGAGGGAAAAGGCGGGGGGGGGCGGGGGGGGCGGGCAGCGGTGTCGGGGCCGCACCAGAGCCGGGGTGAAGCGGGGGCTCCGGTGGAGGCGGCGGCTGCAAAATGCATCTCCCGCGGAGCTGCATCGCCCTCCTCATCCAGGGGAGCGCCTCGCTGCTGGTGAGCGCTGGGGAACGGGAACGGGGCTGCAGGGGACGGGGGGGGTCGCGGTGCCACAGCCGCGGGGCGGGGGGGGCACCCCCCGGCATCAACCGCATCGATCCCCCCGCATCTGCCCCTGAATACCCCAGAGCGTCCCAAAACTTCTGCGGTTGGGGGGGGGGGGGCGGCAGGGGGTGATGGAGGCTCCTCCTGATCCCCACAGGGACCACAGCGGGGAGCCAGCACCCGGGTATGGGGCTGCAGCGCCCGCCTCCTGCCCAGGCACCCCCAGCCGCTGGGTGCCCACAGCCTGGCAGCCCCCCCCCCCGAGCCCATTTGTGCCGGTTGGGGGGCCCCGGCCGGCTGCAGGCAGCGCAGAGCGGGTGCAGGAGCCCCTGGGAGGTGTCGGAGGTGAAGGGGTGAGAGCTCAGCTCCTGCCCTGCCTCCCCCCGGACCATGGTGCAGTTTGGGGTGCGGAGAGGGGTCCATGGGAGGTGCTGTCAGCAGCGGGATGGGTGCAAAGGCCGTGAGGTGGGGACCCTCCCCCAGGAGTTACGGCCTGAGCAAAGGGTCCCCTTCCGGCTCCTTTCACCCCTGTGAGGGTGCTGAGGTGCTGGCACAGGGTGCCCAGAGAAGCTGTGGCTGCCCCATCACTGGCAGTGTTCAAGGCCAGGTTGGACACAGGGGCTTTGGAGCAAGCTGCTCCAGTGGAAGGGGTCCCTGCCCGTGGCAGGGGTTGGAGCTGGAGGAGCTTTAAGGTCCCTTCTGACCCAAACCAGGCTGGGGTTCTGTGATTCCCTGACAGGAATCTCCTCTGTGAGGGGAGGATGAGAACGGGAAAACCGCTGCCAGAGGGAAGCGCAGGCTGGAGACAGGAGTGGGGAGGGAAGGCGAGAGAGAAGGTGGGGCGAAGGACGGGCTGGGGAAGTGGGGTGAGCCGGGGGGGGGGGGGGCAGAGCCGCCCCTCGTTTCTCACTCTCCCCCATCGCTGTGTTCAGGTGCTTTGCGGCCAGGAGCCGGGGAACGGCGCAGAGCGACGTGAGCCCAGCCCCGAGGTGCGGAAGGCGCGAGGACTGCTCCCCCCCGGCTCCCCGGGGCCCGCGGCCCTGCTGCAGAACGGGACCCTCCTGGCGCTGGGGAGCAGCTCACAGCAGCTCTGGCACATCCCGCACGGCGCCTCCGCGCGGGACCAGGCTCCGCAGCCCCGGGGCCAGCGGGACCTGGGGCCAGCCTCGGGCCAGCCTCGGAAGCTTTTTGGCTGGGGCGATTTCTATTCCAACATCAAGACGGTGAAGCTGAACCTCCTCATCACCGGCAAGGTCGTCGACCACGGCAACGGCACCGTCAACGTCTTCTTCCAGCACAACTCCACCGGGCAGGGGAACATCTCCGTCAGCCTCGTGCCCCCCACCAAGGCCGTGGAGTTCGACCTGGAGCAGCAAATCTTCATCGAGGCCAAAGAGTCCAAAGTGTTCAACTGCCGCGTGGAGTACGAGAAGGTCGAGCGCGCCAAGAAGACCACGCTCTGCACCTACGACCCATCCAAGACCTGCTACCACGAGCACACCCAGAGCCACGTCTCCTGGGTCTGCTCAAAGCCCTTCAAAGTCATCTGCGTCTACATCACTTTCTACAGCACAGACTACAGGCTGGTGCAGAAAGTGTGTCCCGACTACAACTACCACAGCGACGCTCCCTACTATCCCTCGGGATGAGGTGCTCCGATGCCCCGGTGACGGGCGGGTGCTGGGGAGGGGAGGGAGGGATGGGGATGGGTTTTGTACGCAGGGGCAGGCGCGTGGAGGTCCCTGACAAGGAAGGAAGAGGAGGATTTTGCCTTTCCCCCCACAAGCTCCAATGGCAAGAGGAAGAATTTTAGGCTATGGGGTTCCAGCATCGCTAATCCTGGCCTGGATCCGTGCTCTTTGGGGTGTGGCTTCAGGATACGGAAAACAGGACATAAAGCCACGATCTGGACTTGAGTTTCCCAATGCAATAATGGATTCGCCTGGATCTAGGCCACGTGGCTCTAAAAGGTTGGGGAGCAGGCAAAGAGGGCTCCAGGAGCAGGTTTACACAAGCCTGGAGCCAGAGGAAGACCTCACCTGATGCCCTCCCTGGCTGTGGGACACCCATGGCCACCCACGTCATGTCCACACGGCCAGGCTCGGCAGCGGCAGGAGCCGGAGCGGGGCTTCCCCACACCGGGCTTCAGGATGGGAGGAGGGAGCCGGGCGCGCAGGAGGGACCTTCCCACCCCGCAGGGCTCGCAGCGGGCAGGGGGCTGCAGCGGGAGCAGCCTGGAGCGGTGCCGGGGCTGATTCATGAGCCTCCCCTGACGCGCTGTGATTCATGCGCTTCCCCTTCATCTCCTCCTGCCTCCATCAGCTCCCGCAGCCACAGCGGGCTCCTCGGTGCGGACGGGCGGGTCAGGGTCTGACTGTAGCGTTCAGTACACTTGGAAGGGGAAACAACCCCCGGCAACAACACCCCAACGCTGTCCCTGGGGGGGAATAAAGCTGTCGCGGTGGCACTGGGCAGGTCAAGCGTTGTTACTGGGCGAATTCCAGCTCCTCGTGGGGAGAAGGAAAAGCAGCTGCAGGGCAGGAAGGTGGGAACGAGGCACCACCATGTACAGCCCAAATACAGCTCTGGTCGGATGCATCCGAACTCACCACTTGTAGTACCAGGGCACTGGGTCCAGCTTTGGGCTTTGCCGGGACTGATGCTTGGTTTCTATTGCTCGTGCATGGGCTCATTCTGCACCACCAATGGGTATTCCCAACCTCCTCTTTCCCCACGCATCCAAACGTCAGGCTCCCGTTCAGGTGGACACATTCCCTCCTGAAGAAAAGACCCACAAAAGCAGCTTCCCCTTTCCCAGCCCTTCCTTTGCCCCCCAAGCTCCCCACAACCGCAGCTCCAAAGCTCCCCTCGCAGCCCCAGCAGGGTTCCGAGGCAGGGATCAGCAGGGCAGGATTTGTGCTCCACCTTTCCCAAGTCCAATCCCTTCCCCACAGCCTGGCTGCTGGGAAAGTTTCTTTCTATGCACTTTTACATCGAGGCTGAGGTCGGCTCCAAACTGCGCTGAGCGAAGGAAGCCTTTTAGTGCAGTAATCAATGAGCAGACCCCTTCAGTCCCACAACAAAGTGTAAAGTGCTTTGGGAGCACGGGTTGAGCAAACAACAGCCGTGACATCCGGTACGGGGAGAGGGGGACCCCCGAGCTATCTCCCAAAAGCGTGTTCCTCGAGGATTCGCACTGCCCGATGGAAGGGACACAAGAACCCATTGAAGCCAGCACAGACAAAGCAAACAGGAGCAGCCCAGCCCGAAGTCGCTCATTTGGAGACATTTCAGACAATTGCCACGGGAAGAAACAGAGCAGGCAGCGGGAGCAGAGAGCCACGCTACAAAGGATGCTCCATTGTCCAAAGTGATGCGGCAGCGCAGTTACTAGGAGACCAGGACAGGCCATTATTGGGGCTCGGGAGAGGAGGATTCCTGCTGGCAGAGGCACCCGCAGCCCTCGGGAAAGGAGGGGTTCACTGAGCTGGAGGCCAAACCATGCCAGGGACACACAAACACCTCCCCAGCCGAACCCACTCGCCCTTAACCCCCTGCTCCCCCCCGCCACAGGGGGATGCGAGGGAGAGCCCTTGCTCCACCTCATCCCCTACCAAGCCCTGGGCAGAGGCTCGGTCAGGGTGCCGGTGCCTGCTGCCCGCAGAGGATGCTGTGCTCTGGGGGTGCTGTGCACAGGGGAGGCTGCTCCTGCTCCTCGGGCAGAGCAGTGAGAGCCCCGCAGCTGCAGCGTCACACAAGGACCTGGGCTCTCCCTTCTTTGCCCACGGACATCACACAGATTCAGGGCTGGGGGAGCGAAAGGATCATCCCAGGGAAGGTCCTGGAGCTGCAGGCTCCGGGACAGAGGAAGCAGCGTGCAATGAGTGGAAAGCAGGCTCCAAACCCCTCCGTGACACCAGGGCTCAGCCAAGTGCCACAGGAGCAGTCACAGCCAGAGCCCATCTCCAGTTATCAAATGCAGCCCCTCATCATCTTGGAGGACCCAGCGGATGGCTGATCTCTGTCTCCAAAGCAGGAAAAGCCTTGATGGGACCCCCCTCCTGCTGCCCTCCCTGACAGCGGCTGCTCTCCATCTCCAGCAATCAGCTCTCTGCAGTTTGTTAACACTGCCTTCCTCCTCCCACAAACCCCTCCCGATTTAAATGCCATGAGCCTCCCAGCCCGGCCAGCCCCGCTTCAGCAGCACAGGAAGCTCCTGGGTGCGTTAATGTCGCTGGTTCTGCTCTTCTGGGGGCACAAAAAGCAGCTTTGGATCCGATTGTGCTGTTCCAGCTGTGGCAGAGACCTCGGGATGGGTAAAGCAGCGGAGCTGGGGCAGTGCTGGTGCCCGCGGTCCTGCTCCAGCTCACGCTTCCCCATCTTCCTCCGGAGCTGCTGCACCTCTCAAGGCCTCTCCCCCACGGCTCTGTCTCACCTTTGCTAATGGAAGAGTTTCTCCTCCTCACAGCCCCTGTTTGTGGTGCCAGTGTCCGGGCTGTCTGTGCTGAGGGCAGACATCTCATTCCCCAGGCGGGCTGAGAACCTTAATTCCTGGGCATAAATCCTGATGGTGCTATTGGCTTCGCTGATAAACCTAACCAAGTTATTCCAGGCCTTTGTCTCGCCTGCCTTATCTCTCTTTATGAAGATAATATTCATTTGCCTTCTGGGGATGGAGCGAGGCTGCTCTCTGGAAGCCCTCCCCTGGAAGGGGGTGCAAGCAGCAGTGATTACTCATGAAATCCCCAGTGTTACGGCTTGTTATTACACGCGGAAGACTAAAGCTGCAAGTGGGCTGAATGCATCATGTATTTGAGCTAAGAATTATTACAGTTTTGCCAATTAGCCCCAGAACCCAAACAGAACCACTTCCCTCCTCCCGCCGCCAGAGCCCAGCGCCAGCTGCCGCTCACGGCCACCGGCACGTCCCCATCTCCCCGTGCTTCCAACAGCCTCCAAAAGCAGCAGGTCCCTCGCTGTTTTCCCACTGCTCTGCCTGCGAGGAGCTGCCACGCTCACGGCACAACCTCCACGCGCCCATCGGTGCCTTTTCCCTGCTGGTGGGGGAGGAAAGCGGCCCTGCCAGCCCTCACCTACCCGAGGGCACCAGGCACTGCTGCCGTGGAGGGCTCGAGGCTTGGGCACAGCGGGCACTGGCGGCAGGATGGCTTCCAGCCAAGCGCCTGGAGGAACAGGGCAATCTGCTCCCCTGGGGAGCCGGGCCCGTACGTGCTGTTCTGCAGGATGAGGCCCGAACCTCCTGGTGGAAAGGAGGATTTGCTTCTGCCTGAGAGGTTTCCAGACCTACCAGAGCACCCATCTGCTACCCAAATGTCTTGTTTCCTAACGGCTTGTGGCCAGAGAGTAGGAGGGAGATGTGATGCAGTAACCCCTTCTCCTCCAGTCCTCCAAGCTGGCTGCTCATTGGTTTGCCATTTGCCGTCCTGGAGCATGTCTGGTACCATCTGGATCACGGTGAGGATTTCCTCTCATGTCTTCATAGAATCCCAGCCTGGTTTGTGTTGGAAGGGACCTTCAAGCTTGTCCAGTTCCAACCCCCTGCCACAGGCAGGGACATCTTCCACTGGAGCAGCTTGCTCCAAGCCCCGTCCAACCCGGCTTGTTAGATTGCAAACAAAGAGACAAGAAAAGCTGAGTACAAGAATAGCGATTTTAAGACAGAAATATTCCAATTTTCGTGCTGAACAGATAATTCAGACTTACTTGGGTTGCACAAAATGATCCCGGAGCATTTGGGTGCGAGGGTGGCTGCAATCACAGCTCTGAATCAGTGTTCATTGCCCAAGAGCCCTTCCCCGTGCAGGGATGGGCAGAGCTGGGCCAGCTGGGGTCACAAACCCTGAGCACTCCCCATGGGCAATCAGGGATCAGCCACCGTCACCAAGGCCTGGGTGGGATGGAGCTGAGCAGATCGTGGAGGAGAGCAGGGTCTGATGCTCCCACACAGACAGCCCTAAATGCCTGAAACAAAGCGGGTGGAGGGGTGGTGGGGAAGAGATTTTAGGGCAGCACTGGTCCAAATCCACTTGGATGCGGAGACTGAGTCACCTGTGTGTCCATCCCTGTCCCCTCTTCGGGATGAAGGGCGCGCTGCTCCCGTGCTCACACACGAACCACCTCCTGCCTTCTCAATATCATCGTATTGCAGCAAACCTGACTGAACGCATCAAACCCCACCGAGGCACAAAGCAACCCCCCCAGCCCCTACCCCCCCCCCAAAGCCAGCCCTCCCCATGGCAGCTCCGTTTCCAGCTGAACTGGCATCCGGGGGCTCACGAGGGTCTGAAGTGCACTGTCAGTGCCTGCAGGAGGCTGCCAAGTCCCTGGGGACCAGGGACCACATCAACCCCGCTGTCAGCGCTGGCTACAGCAGCATCCACAGGCGCCTCATCAGGTGAGGCAGTGACATAGAGGGAGAGGGGGAGGTTACCGGGGGGATGGAAAGCACAAGAACAAGCATCCAGGCCCCAAAGCAGAAGAGGCAAGCTGTCAAGAGGCAGCAAGAGGAGGACAGGAACGGAAAACGTGTCCAGCTCCTTCAAATCCCACCAGAGCCTCGCTCCTCTGCAGAGAATTCCCAACCCAACCCACTTCAAACCCCACACCTGCCTGGCTAAAAAGGATGCTGAATAATTCAGGCCTCACTCGTGTGCTCCTGAGCTGCGGAACGTTCCCTGCTCCCGCGGCAGCGTGGGATTTCAGCGGCGGCTGGGATTGAGGGAGGGGAGGTTGGTGTCACCCCTGCCAGGCGCTGGTTCGTGGTGCTGGCAGCGTGGTGGGGACCAGAGCTGTGCTCCAGGCAGGATAAAGGCAGGGAGAAGGGGGGCTGGGGCGTTTTCCACCTGCCGGGCTCTTCTGATCTGTGGCAGATGTCTCCCTGCTTCCGAGCTGCATCAGGAAGCGACCGCTTTCACCCAGGCTCCTCACTGGGGTACTTCCCATAAAGGCAGGAAAAGTCACCTTCTGTGGCCCGCTCGCAGCACCTCGCCCATCAGGGACGCGCGCCTGCATCTTCAGCAGGGCCCCAGGACCTTGTCCCGGACCAGGGGCTCCCCTCTTCCCTCCGCTTCTGCCAATCCTCCTGGAAGACCAACAGCCTCATCCCGCCCGGGTCCCACCAGTGCACCGGAGAGACCACGGGGTGAGCCCCAATGCTACATGCTCCTCCTGAACACCCCCCATGCACCCAACAGGGACACAAACGACCTCCTGGCCACCTCCCGAACCCCTCATCAAGGGCAATTCCTTTATGAGCAGCAAGACAATCCCAAACGAGAAGGAAACCCTTCATTTTGGGCACAGGGGCTCTCAGGTTTTATGCCTTGCTCAGAAAACACCAACCCCAACATTCCCAACAACCACACCAGCGAACCTACGGCATCTAAAAGGAGGTTCCTCGCCAGACTCGGCACGCACGTGGGACTGATGGGTAACTACAGACAGCCCGTGGTGGAGCAGCCCAGGAGCCCACTGCGCCTGCAAATCAGGTTGAGGATCCACTTGGTGCTTTATAAACCTCCAGAAATTGCAGCCTGAAGACACTGATTTTAACTCGCTTCTCTTCTCTTGCCTCCAGCATCAGACACCGTCCCGCTGAGACGTTATCAGGCTGAGATCCCCAGCCTGGCCTCTTTTAGCTGCTCCTGCTGCTGCCTGCCTCCCAGTGCCTCAAAATGCTTGCAACCAGCTCGTTTTGCTCAGCTATCAGAGGAAGGAACAGCGATTCTTGCAGTTATTGTCGGCCCGCAAGCAAGTGCTGCTTACCTTGCAGATGGCATTGTGAGCTCCTCAGCCCACTGGATGCTCTGGCACTTTGTCATGGAAAAGACAGATATTTGCTTATGCCATTGGTGGCCAGCTCTGTGTTTGCAGCCTCTGTTCTAGCAAACATGAGATCTTAATTAAGGGACTTGTTGGCTTGCTGAACTCAGACAGATGGGATCTTAATTCCATTAGTATACTTTGATTACCTATTATAGTAGGGCTATAAAAACCATGGACACAAGTGCAAGGTTGTCTGAGCAGCTATCAATCCCGGCAGGCACTTCCCAGTGACAAGCAGTCAGTGTTGGTCAGTGGTTTCTTTCTACCACTCCTTTTCCCTATAGCCAGGTTTGGAAATCCTGCACGACCGTGCAGGGTTCTTGGCTATCCTCATCCTGGAGAGCTTGATCATTTGCTATGAGGGTGCTGAGGCGCTGGCACAGGGTGCCCAGAGAAGCTGTGGCTGCCCCATCCCTGGCAGTGTTCAAGGCCAGGTTGGACACAGGGGCTTGGAGCAAGCTGCTCCAGTGGAAGGGGTCCCTGCCCGTGGCAGGGGTTGGAGCTGGAGGAGCTTTAAGGTCCTTTCCAACCCAAACCATTCTGTAATTCCATGATCTCTTCCCCTATGTACTGCAAAGAGCACGGTGCTGAGCAGCACGAGGTGCCAGCGCTGGGGGTAGGAGGGGAACCACAACTGGAGGCACCACTCGAACCAGCCACGGCTGTAAATGCACAGTGTTTCACCTCTGACAGACACTGCACATCCCGCCCTGCATCATCCCAGCCAGCAGAGCAGCACTGAAGCGCAGCAGTGCTGCCTCATGGGCAGTGGGTAAAAGGCCTTGGTTAGATTTAATGTGGGAGAACCACAATGTCAGAGCCTGTGGATGAGACTTCCAAAGCAATGGAACAAAAACACCACCTATGTCCAATAGCCCAGCTCCACGCTAAAGCACCCACAATAATGACAGCCTCACAGAATGAGGTGGTTTAGAAGTCCCAGCAGCCCTGGAAAGGGATGGAGCTATTGCTGTGGTGTGAGAGGCAGGAAAAGGCCTATTTAAACACTGACTGTATGTGAAATGTCTCTTTTTTTTTTCCCCTTGCTCTGGGGCTCCAGCACCAAGAAAGACATCTAACTCATTAAAGAGCATTTCCTAGCTCGCTTTTGGTTCCAGGCCCCAGCTGAGCGCTCCTGCTACCCCGTTCAGGGCTCACCATCTGGCAGAGCACAACTGAAACCAAAGCTGCAAGGGGTCTGCTTTTATAATGCAGGAGAACCCGAGGCAGGAGTGGCATCACCCTGGGCAGAGGAGAGGAAAGAAAAGGCATTTTAATTACACATCCTCTGGAGAGAGTCATTATTACAGCCCAGAGGATCTCCTGCTCATTTGTGTTGAGATGTTTTACGGTGGCTGCAAGTGCTGGAGTAGCTGCAGACCCAGCAGAGCCACTGCAAAGGGCACAACAGCACGGGAGCAGACCTGAAATAAGTAGGTGTGGGTAGGAAATCAGGACCCACCTCCATTATGAGATGAAACTGTCCTGGGTTAAAACTTAACCTGCTTCATCTCACCTCACCTAAACGAGCAGGTAGAGAGCACTCCAGCTATCACACTAGATGCGGCAGCAAGGAAGAGGTTTGCAGGCACCCCTGCAGGATGCTGCTCTCCAGGATGCCACACTGGTCACGACTGAGGACCAGCACACCCACCTCCCTCCGTGCCAGAACCAGAGCCCTGCTTGTCAAAGTGCCTTCTCTAGGAGGTTTTAAATGCCTCAGAATGCTCAGGGATGAGCTCCACACCCACCGGGAGCCTTCCAGGAGAAGCACAACGCCAGTTTGGGAACGGTTTTCACCCCATTACTCCGGTATGAGCACTTCCGGCTGCTTCAAGGCTCAGCAAGGTTCATTAGCAGCTCGGTACAAAGAGCTGAAAGCTCTTGTCCTCAACACTGCTCCCCAGCGGCAGGAGTCAACGATTTCCTCTTCAATCCCTGCTCCGTTTCCGATGGCAGAGCTCGAAGTCACATCCCTGCATGCGGATTAAATGCTCCGGAGTAACAGGGGCATCGTTTGCCTTCTGGAGGGCGGGGGGAAGTGTTTCAGTTCCAATTTCCATCCACTTTGTTATCCCTCAGCTCATTTAACTGCCTTTTTTGGGCCACTTTTCATGCTTTTCAATTATTCAAAGAGAAACCCACCCCCTGCACCTCTCCTGCCTGGGATCCCCCGTGGTCTGATGGGATAACTGCAATCCTCCCTCCATCCCTTCCCGACTCACCCAGCAATTAACACATTTCCTCAAGTGATTCGAAGAACTCAGTCTCAAAGTCGAATACATCAAGTAGGAGCAAGACACAAAATCCAAACCCAGAATTAGCCCAGCACTTGGCTGAAGTTTCTCACCTGTGCTCTGCCCAGCTTCAGCCGGGTTTAAAGTCCCCTTCTCCTGCTTTATCTAGCATCAATATCTTCCAAGAGTCCTCCAGGTGACTGCAGGTTCTTTCCCCACCTATTTCATGGGCTGATAGTTGGCTTTTTCCCTGCTGTCTCCTAGTTTCTTTTGCCTGTTCTCTTGCTGGGCAGGTCAAGCCAGCACTCACCTGCTGTTCCCCCTCTTGCTCTGCACCCATCGGCACCAGCACCTCACTGAAAGTTAACTTTCGCTGGAACACACACAAAAGGAACTGGAATTGCCCAGGCAGTATTTGCTGCAGCACGTGTCTGCAACTGCAGCCAAAGACCCAGGTGGGCAGCAGGTCAGGAGAAAACAACAGCCACCCAGAACAAACCCCTCCCTAATTAAACAGCTTCGTATTGGATTAACCAAGGAAAGGCATTAGAAAGAAGGGAGTGATGGAATTCTGCAACCCGAGTTCAATGGTAAGTCATGAAAGGAAGGAAAACTGCACGGCCCAAGCTGCCTGAACCAGATAATGATTTTAGCAAAGCCTTTTGCAAAGTAAATTGCACGGAAGTTGAGAAACCTGAAAGAAGTTTAAGAGAAAAAGAAAATCTCTGCCTCCTTCAAGGAAGTGTGAGGGGAAAAAAGAAGGAGCGTGCGGGTATTGTGTGTCCTTAGCAGCAGTTTGAGAACCAGAACAAAGGCAGAGAGAGTTTCAAAGCACAGCAGCTCGCCCCGCTCTGCTGTTTGTTCTGCTCATAAGCACACAAGCTGTTTCCTTTCATCTGGAAAAACTCACACAATAAGAAAAACACCTCAAAAGAACCCGAGTCTGTAATAACAAAGCCCAAGGGGCAGCCAGAAAGAGATCTTTTTGGCCAGGAAGAAATATTTGGTGTTTGGAGAGAGCCGCCTGTGTCTGCTGTAGGGCACACGTACATCCTCCTGCTGCAGGAGCCGCGCAGCAGAGATTTGCCTTCCCTCCTCTCCTCTCCTCTCCTCTCCTCCCCACAGCCAGATGAAGGCTGCAACCCTTCAGGTCAGCACAAAAGGGAGCAGAGGAAGCAGGAGCAAGGAGATAATAGGGAGAAGGCAGCACATGAAAGAGTGCAGCCGGGGACGAAACGTCTCCCTGTCACCCCTGCGAGGAGGGGGAAGAGGAGGCATCAGAAGCCCGAGCGGGGTAGAAGCCGCATCCTGAACGGGGCCGGTGGCGGCTGCGGCTCGCAGGAGCCGGGGAAAGCAGCGCTCTGAAAGGTTGTTTTGATAAATCTGCCATCTCCTTGTGGAATTCCAATCTCCAACTGTTCCACTGGCAGCGAGAGCTCTGCAGTAACAACACATGCCACAGCTTGTGAGTTGACTGGAATTACATTTCAGATGTGGGGAGGGGAGGATGTCAGTGGGAGGTTTATGAACAGTATGCTCTAGCTCTGATGTTGTTATCACCAGATGGCTTCAGCTGTATCATTTACAAGAAAAAACAAACAACCCAAAAGGTAGAGAAGGGAAGGTGAAGCTGACAAATAAATCCTCATTCACTGCAACTGGAACAACGTGAACAAGCGGCCTGCTTCCCTTCAGACCTTCCGTGACAGCGTGTTCTCAAACTGCAGCCTGGCTCCGCAGGAGGGGCTGGGACAGATGAGCCCCAGAACAGATCATTCTCCTGCAGGTACCTCCCCATCCTCCGGGGAAGGAGACTGCCAAAGCTGCATCACTTCCCTCTAAATCCCTCCCCAGAAAGGGCAATGTGAACCCCATTCCCTGCCTGCTTCCCAGGAGCCAGGGCTGCTCCTCCAACAGTTGGTCGCTGACGTGATGAGGCTCAAAGGTCTGGGTCAGGTTGGAAGCTCTCGGTAAACAGCGCAGCTCCTGCAGCGTCATTGGGCATCTCAGTGCCACAGAGCCAACTTCTGCAATTCCCTGGCAATGAACTTTTCATGCCTGGCTGCAATTAGAAGCTAGAAATGCTGGTTTGAGTTGTGACAGGGTAGCGCAGAGAACCTCATTATGACTAAATGCTTTGCTTACTTAAAAGGAAACGCACGTTGAATCCAATAGAAAAGGAATTAGTGGCATTCAGGCAGGAGATGCAATATGGGAATTTGTGAGGCACGTAAAGGGAAGGATTTACTGTACAGAGAATTGTGTGTTTGTGATGAGCACCTCCGGGGGGGGGAACAAAAAGGGGCAGAGACCCTCTCATGAGTCACCATCTGATAAAAATAGATGAACTCAGAGTGAATGAACAGATATGTGCTTCACCCAGAGGACAAGAGGCTGGGAACGGAAGGATGGTAACAGAAAAATCAGAGCCAACTGCTTCCTGATCCATTTCCTAGGCAAAACAAAGAGTTATTCCCTGTAATCCATTACGTGCCCTACAGCAGCATCTTCAGATCAGCTCCATTTGCCACTGTGTATTTCAGTTTAACGTTCTTTGAGGTTTGGGGCTCACGATGACACACGTGGATGGGTCCATTCTACACAGGCATCCTGCACTGCACCTCCATCTGATGGAGCAGACGGTGGCTTGCACTATTCTCCCTTCCCACATCAGGCAGAATGAAGGACCACAGGTCACAGAATAGTCAGGGTTGGAAAGAACCTTAAGATCATCAAGTTCCAACCCCCTGTCATAGGCAGGGACACTTCACACCAGACCCTGTCACCCAAGGCTCTGTCCAACCTGGCCTTGAGCACTGCCAGGGATGGGGCAGCCACAGCTTCCCTGGGCACCCTGTGCCAGCTCCTCAGCACCCTCACAGGGAAGAGCCTTATCTCCAGCCTGAACTTCCCCTGTTTCAGTGTGAACCCATCACCTTGTGTCCTATCACTGCAGTCCCTGATGAAGAGCCCCTCTCCAGCATCTCTGCAGCCCCTTTCAGACACTGGAAGCTGCTCTGAGGTCTCCAGGCAGCTTCTCTGCTCCAGGTTCAACAGCCCCAATGGTCTCAGCCTGTCTTTGTAAGGGAGCTGCTCCAGCCCCTGCCCATCCTCATGGACTCCTCTGGACTTGCTCCAGTGTGCAACATTGCTTCCTGAATCCTACCTGACTTCCAGCAGCAGCGTGGCACTATCAGTCAATGCGTGGCACTATCAGTCCATGGCAGCAGACTGAAAGGGAACATTTCGGGAGCTGGATCTTGAGTGGGCAGTTTTAGAAGCGAGCCACCCCAGCAATGAAGAGACCACAGGTACCACACAGTACAAAATAGTCATTATTTATATTTTCCAAAAGAAAAAAAAATAAAACAAAAAAAGTTACCAGCTATTTTGAAAGTTCTTCCCTGTAAGAAGAGTGACTAATAGAAAGGAACAGGACTGGCTCTGATACAGTCAGCAAGTCAGGTACAAACAGTTGTTAAGAATCATGTAGCAACTCAGGACAGGGACTCTTGACGCAGCGTTCATCAACAATAAAATTCCTTTTTTTTTTTTTTTTTGCTCCTTTTTTGTCTTTTGTAGAAAAAAAAGGGGGGAGGGGAAGGGGAAATAAAGCAGGGAAAAATGCCAAAAACATTTCCCACAATATCTAAAACCAGGAACCGTTGTTCTCGTCAGACAGCACGCTCCGCAGCCAGGAGTTTCTAGAGTCCTTTCCAACCCAGCCTTGCTCAGAGGCTGCCTTCAGGCTCTCACCCCTCCAGAACACAGCCCTTCACTGTCCCCTTGCACTTCAACCTGTCATTTTATAAAGGGGGGGTTCTTGGGTTTTGTTTTTTGCAGTTAACATACAAGTGCTACTAACAGAGAAACTGATCTTCTTGTTGCTGGATGGCAATAAGGAGTTACACAAATGTCCCGCTTTTAGCTCAGCTGGAAGGACTTAAATTCTCTTTTGTTTTGATATAAATACTACTGGAGCTCCCATCAGGTCTTTCCTTCCCAGAACCCCCCCGGGAATTCTTTTTGACCCTCCAATGCTCTCCAAAACTAAAATGTCCTCTTGCTCCAGGCATCTGACGACTTGTTCTGTGCTGCCAGACGCAGAGACGTTGTTTTGCCCAGGACCTCTGCTGGGTTATCCCGACTTGGGTTGGTGCCTAAACCGAACCCTGGACTTAATTGACTCAGCCAAGTCGAAGGGAACACACAGACGATGCAGCGACAGGGATTCGTTAGGTTGAACAGCCCCAGAGCCCCAGGCCCACCCTCCCCCCTCTCCCCAAGTTACTTGGTGCTGTTTTAAAAAGTCTGGGTGTCACGAAGCAGTCTCTTCCCCCCAACAACAGAGTAAAAGCTCCACAATTTCGCTGTCTACCTGGTGGTCAAGGTTACAGCAGCAACGGATGATGCTGCTTCCAGAAAAACATGGGGTGGTGTGGCAAAGACGACTTTAGGATTGCTTCAGTCGCTTACGTGGGGGTCCCAGAAAGGGACACTGTGCAGAGGCCAGAGAGCGATACGCCTCAGCCACCAAATGGGGATGTGACACTACCATAGACTTCCAGCCTGAGGTCTCCATGACGTCAGAAGCATGACTAGGAAGAAGAGAGAAGAGATCTAAGTTAGCAACTGGGGATAAGAAGCATTCACTAAACAGATCCTTTCCGCCTGCCTGAGAAACCTCCCATTTTTAAGGCACTGGTTTAGAGTCACTCTGTGTGTATGTTAGATAGCTTTTGTGGAGGACTGTAAGCTTTGGCTCTGCTGGCACAGTGCTGTGCTGGAAAGGCCTTCCACTGAAGGATGAAAAGCTCAGACATACGTGATCCCAGGTGGAGGACAGCAGGAACACAATGCTCATCCACCCCGACAACTCAGCACAGGAGTATTTTAAAGCACTGAGAAAAGCTGCATGAACTGACAAATGAGATTAAAAATGTTTCCAGACATCAAAGTAGTTGGTAGCTATTTTACACCTACTGAAAAGGGTCTTTCTATTATAAGTTGCAAGCAGTCCCTCAACATCAGGAACTACCTGATATTCTATTACCTAAAACTGCTTGTGATCTTAGGAAGAGATCCATAATAACTCACAGAAACAGTCCTGCTGCACACTCTGAACAGTCCCAGCAGGACAAGACTAATTTGCCTTTAGGGCAATGCCACTTCTGAGATGCCAGATAAATGCAGGACCACAATGGGGAACTATCAAAGAGAAATAATAGAGAAGAATCTCCCCTGTATGTGACAGTCCCCAGGCTGTGACCCCTATTGCTAATAAACACTTTCCTCTAGATTTATTGCATCCTGGACCACAAGTAAACTCACTAGTTAATGAAGTCCACAGCTTGAGTTTTCAGTTGATCAGCACTATGTAGGTCAGCTAGAATGAGGATCTCAGCTGCGTTTTCCACAGACAGGTTACTGCACAGGGCGTCCTCACACATCACCTTCAGACGTTCTAGAGCATACTGCAAAATACAAGCCAAGGTACAGTTACAAAGGAGAACACACTTAATCAGGCCTGATGTGAAGCTTTACTTGTGCTCCTTCACCCTTCAGTACCAAACTATTATGCTGAGCAGAGCAATGTGCTTTGCTATATAAATCTGAACTGTACTCAAAGAAATAGTGATAGCGAAAAAAAGAGATAAAGAGCAGAATCATGATGCGCCCACCCTGAGGAAAGCAATGGAGAGGAAACATACCCACCATAACTCAGCCCGGCCTCCTTGTGTTACAGCCTTAGTGGTGTTGCGTTCATGCTTTGCAATGAGAGTTTCAGGTCACCTGTAATACTTACTAACTCAGTTACTACAAGGCACAGAACGCTAAAGGCAAGTCTTTACTCTAATACTGCATGACAGTGCTACTCAGGCTCAGCGGGAAGACCTATCTAACAGGGAATGCTCCACAGGTGTTCCAGGGATGTTTAGGCACTTTTCACTCAATTTCTTTGCCATTAATGACCTGTACATTAAGATTAGCCTTGCTCAAGCACATGCTACTAATTTAATACTACAATGTTAAACAAACACCCCTGATTTCTTGTAGCTGTCCAGCTGGAAGCAAAACATCACAGCCCGTCTGTAATGCCTTGGCAAAAGTCTGTTCTAACTTCACATTCCCCATCTAAGAGTTTTTACCCTCCAATTGTGCACTTGCCTCGAGATTTTTCAGATCCACAGAGTTGGGCCATGTCAGTGCTTTGGGAAATTCAAAGGATATGCTGCCTAATAAAGAAGAGTGCTGCCTAATAACTTCCACATTCTACTTGCTGCAGCACTTCAGTCAGGATTAAAACATGCCAAGAGTTTCAAAAGCAACACAGTGGTCTTGGGCAGCCTTCAAAAAGGGCAGCACTTAGCTGCTAAGCCACTTGTTATCAAGAACTCACACCCAAGCCCCAAACCTCAGTCTTGTGGAATATCATAGCTGGGAACTGCAAGATAACTTGTGACACTCTTGGCATGTGTGAGCTCATTCTGGGGTTTGCAGCTCTCTGGATGAAAGAAACAAGAGTATTTCTGTGTAATTCTGAATAGTCTAGATCCCATGATTACATTTCACAGGCACGAGAGAGTAGTCAATTCTAATGCAGTTCTTAGATGAGTTATGACACTAGCACTACAGAAGTTGTCCTAAAGATTAAGCACAGTTAAGACTTCAGGTTATGATTTCAAATTGAGTGACGTTTCTATATCATAAACTTTCAGATTTATGTATGTGACAGAGAACTGCATTTGAGAGCATCCTTCATAGTGTTTACGAGGCTTCTCTGGACAACTCTGGGGTGACATTCTTCAGGATGCAAAGCCACAGTTGGAAGAGATCCTGGATTTGTAAGGACTGCTCTGTCAATCTGACCAGAGAGCTGGCACCAAGCTCATTTGCCTGATGCTGGGAGCACTGCCCTCTGATGAGGGGTATTACTAGACAGTGGTTTTATATTCTGATTGAGATTTTCATCCCATCTGGATTAAATTTAGATGCCTAAATTTAGATGCCAGAAACAGTTTTTCCACTTAGGACTCCATGATAACAAGTGCTTCAATTGAGGCATGGCACTCATACCCAGGACAGTTTTATCGCCCCAGAACATCCCAGAAGGCAAATCAAATTTCCTTGCTTCATCTGTTTCAATAACTAAACCAGTTTCAAATGAGGGGCAAGCCATGAGTTTCTATTATTGTCTGTCAGTAGCTCAAACCAGCAGCAAACAAAGGTAAAAGCATTCCTTTTGTCAACCGAATATTCTCCTCCACGCATGTACAACTTTTATGTCGATTTTCACTACAAATAGCTCAGCTTCTAATTACACAGTTGGGCAGAAGTTGCCATTCTGGTCTCTCAGGTACCCAAACTCCCTCCTTTCTTAATTACACTTTAAAAGAACACCCTACCTAATAGTGTGCTTACCCAAGAGGCTGAAATAGTATCTCCTGGGCTGAGGAGATGTGCCTTGTTTTGGTTTTGGTCTAATTACATCTTTTCCCCAAGAGGCAGGAGGAACTCAGAAGAAGCTGTTTCAGTCTCCTGAGTAAGTATGAGATGGTTTATGTGCTTTCGTCAAAGAGGGTTTATTTCTGCTTTTAAAAGACACCCAATGAGTTTAAAAGGGGAAAAAAACAACACCCTACATTAAAAGCCAAGGAACTGAAAGTTAAAGCCTACTCTGTCCTTAATGTACTGCTTCTGACTTCCACTTGTCTCAGTTAAAGACGTGAGCTCTCAATCAATACTCTTTAAATATTGACTAAAATATGTGGCAATGATTATAATCAAGCAGAGAATCTCCTTGCATTACTTCCCACTTTTACTCTAGTTCCAGTGGCCTAATTATGGCATATGGAGCATTTCACCTCTCAAATCAGCATTGTTGATGAAGCCCAGGTCTGCAGTGACAGGGAATTTGATGGCCATGTGGTGGTTGCGTGGAACAAGGTTACATGCATCCACATCTTAGGATCCACCACCCTAACTGGCACCCACAAGAGAATCCAAGGACTGAAGAAGCATGGAGACTGAACTACGGTCTCACCCCTAGAGGTGGTCCCTCCAGGTCAGAGTTGAGGCACATTGGCAGGGCAGTGTGGAGAATCTTGCACTGCTGCTACCCGTGCTGAACCTGTTCCATGGATAAAGTCAGGACTTTAGTCTCCAGTGCTGTCAAACTGGCATCTTTCACCAGCACTAAGTTCACTTTTAAGAGAAAAAAAAAAAAAGAAAAAGGAAATACAGTTTTGGTTATATATTAGGAATTTCCAGTGGTTAAGACAGCTCACTGGCCAGCAGAGCACTCTTCTGTCCTTGGGGCTGCAAAGGGAAGGAGGCAGCAGCTGCCTGGCTGGCAAGGCCACAGCACTGCCACATGGGGACTACCAGCAGCCTTCCAGTCAGACCATCCCCAACACCTCCCTGGCAAGGACCCTGCAAGACCACAGCTGGGTTAGGCAGCAGCGCTTCCTCCAGTGCACCCCTTCTTGCCATTAACAGCAGGGACTGCCACTGCAAGAAGAAAACAAACACCACCTTCCCACTCTTGGCTATCCATCGCTTTAGAGCACCTCTTGAAGGTGCAGCTACCAGGCAGAGCAGAAGGAGAAGCATGCCCTGTTTGCCAAAACAGAACACTACTTTGGAGATTTGGTAATAATCACCCTAAAAAGGTACCACCAGTCTCACAGTGTCATTTTCTTCTCATCCCCAGCTCTTATGCTAGGTCATGCTGAATACAAACACGTCTGAAATGTCAAGAAAATGCTTAAAAATGAGCAACAGAGATAGAAATTCCTGATTGTTATATGCTAAGATATGTATCTATACAGCTATAGGTATCATATATATAGCCGATCTTATACTACATCCAGGTTCACCTATAAGCAACAACCAAGGAGCACTCTGTAAAGCAAGGCACGTGTCATTCCTGGTTCTCTGAACACCCCTAAGTCCCAACCATACCTTGTCAGCAGCTGCCAGCAAGTCATCAGCCATTTTGTCCAGATTTGGTGCCTTCCCCGTGTAAATAAAGCACATCATTTCCTTGAAAACTTCAGGCTCCACGTCATTGATTTCAACACGATTCTGTAGCAGGAAAAGGAAGCTTATTAAGACCCTGGCAAGAAGCAAAAGGCCTCCTTCCACCCAAGCTCTTTCAGCATTCAGAAATGCCCAACAATTTAGAATGTGTACTAATTGAAAGAGAAGAAGGAAATCAGGTGGATGGAGTAAGAAAAACTCTTTAAGTTGTATTTCACATTCTCTCCTTCTCCCTATCCCACCACAGCCTCTTTCCCCAAGAGTCACAAAGGCAACAACTGCCTCTCAATCTCTTTCTTCCTCCCTTGAAGACAGTTAGATGCAGGTCTCTGCTTCAATGTGAGAAAACCAGTTAAAAGGTGACAACAGTCACAAACCCTACCTAAGTCAGATGTGACCAGCGATGCTAGCAGCTGACTACAGAGCTATTCACCTAGGCAAAGAAGTTCTCCTTCCTTCAACTCACCTTTTTACTCTCTTCCATCTCATGTTCAAACATGGCGCTGAAGACCGGGGAACGCGCTAGAGGTGAGGAACAGAAACCCCAGTTAGATACAAGTGGAACAGAAGTTCAGGGTTTGACATCCAGTGACGTGGCTGATGTAGCTTCCAACTGGGTAAGAAGTCCTTTCAACCAAGGCTGAAGGGTACATGGGTGGCAAGGAACGTTTCTGGAGTTTCCTCTGGAAACATACTAACTGCTCCTTACAAATGCTTTAGGAATACAACCATTTGCCATCAGGTCGTTGTCTCCTAGCTCACAAAGACCCATTCAGTTCAATACCAACCTGCCAGTATGGCTTTGTGAGCCTGGAACTCCTGGCCTGCCACGCACAGGCAGCAGTCAGTGAAGCGCGAGTTCTCCCAGAGTCCTCCCAGCTCATCTGCCAGGCGGCACTCGGGCACCTTCACCATGTTCATGGTGTTCTGGCCGGAGATGTTGACGGAGTCCTGCACCACGCTCACCTGGAGGGGAAAGGAGAGCAAACAACCCCAAACCTCAAACACACGCTGTAACAACTGATCTCCCTACAGGAAGCTTTTGTTTCCAGGGCAGGTGAAAACTACCAGCACGTCTATGCAATTTCATCCTTACTTTATTAGATGGTATCCTAAGGAAGTGAAACCTTATTTTTCTGCCTTTACAGACATGACACCTGACCTAGTTTTTTCCTTCCATCAACACTCTTAAACCCTCCCCAATCAATAATGTAATACAGACAGCAGGACAAATGAAAATGAAGCATACACAGAGCTTCTATAACCAAGCACTGCATCCACACATGTATGCAGGGCAGTGTCTGACCCCTCTTACTGCTTCTGGGTCTAAATTCCTTCCATTACATTATCAAATACACTTTAGAAGAAACAGTAAGCTAAAGAAAAGCAGCTTTGTGACAAGTAATCTGGAAGTTTGGGGAAGGCAGGTTCCTTATCACCTGCTCTAAAGCACACAGGGTTAGGCAGGGACCATCCATGCTGCCGATAAGGAACCTTCACAAAGGGAAGTGTTAAAAGCCAGTTCAACACTAAACCATTATGGTTAAACACAGGGTAAATCATAACCCACAGCAGACTCCAGTTAGGAGAGATCAGAGTGACTGACACTACCCTGCTCTAACAAAGAGGAAACGAAGAAGGTGACTGACAGGGAAGCTACATGAGACTCTTTCCTGGATTTGCTGTTAAGTCCAAGTTAAATTTCACTTCTATTAATAACCAATGGCCAAAGAAGAACAAGGGTCAGCAAAGGAAGCTTCACAGTTATGTAAAAGAGGAAATGACGAAGTGAGATGACAGAAGTATCTCCTGAGGAAAGAAGCCTGCTGACAGCACAGACCCCAGCTCCTGACAAACCTCCAGTGGGTTTCTGAGGGCAGCCACGGTTAAACACCCAAACCCAAACATGTATCAGATGCTGTTTGCCAAAGGACACCAATGGTCAGCCAGAGCTGAATCACACAATCCCAGACTGGTTTCAGTTGGAAGGGACCTTAAAGATCATTCAGCTCCAACCCCCTGCCAAATACGAGGAAACTAATATTCTTCTTCATGGATTTGACAGCCACATTCTGGTCTTCCCCTGTGCCATCCAGACCAGCAACATGGACTTGATGGCCAAAACTGATCAGATTCATTTAAAGGAATTCCAAGCTGTAGATCCCTTGCTGGAATCCAGTACTGATTACAGACCAGCCAAAAACCCACTTGCTACCTGTGTCTCAAATCAACAAATAAACCTCTCCATAGATGACAGAAAGTCAATTACTCACATGAAAATCTATTACATGGCCTTTTACATAAGGAGTTGAGAGATTCTAAGTGGTGATCAGCCTTAGGGGTAAAAACAGGGAAGGTTTTGCTCAAGGTGTTTTCAACATCTCAGCAAGGGCAGCAATGCTACCGAGCTCAGAAGAGAGCTATTACTGTCACTTTGGGAACACCATTCTTTGTGGAGCTTTACCAGGGTATCTGCCTATGATGTTAGAAGAGAACTGAAAGAGCAAAGAGTGATGCAGTTGGGATATGAACAGTCAACCCCACCTGCAAAACAGCAGTTGAGAAATCCCCCAACTGACAACTAAGTGAGGTCAGATGTGAAACACTTGACAAGACACATCATTCTCTGCCCTAACGGCATCTGCAGCAAGATGTCATCTGTGCTCAGCACCAGACATGAGCAGAGAGGAAAAGACCTTTTTCCTTTAATAACGCAATGAGAAGGTGCAGCAGAGACAACCTTCTGGTCTCCAGAACACTCCCAACACATACCCACCTAACAAACATCAAGTATTGTTAACTCCTTGGAGAGTTTCTACATGCAAAACATGCTTGCTAAAAGTACAGATGTGAGCAGCATCACTTGGCACCTGTGGCCAGCCGGGAAGCATTAGGAGAGCATATGGCACACTGGTTTACATGCAAGGAGACTTGTAGGCTCAGGAAGGAGAAGTAAAAAATAGAAAGAGTGAGGGGAATAAAACCCCAAAAGGAAGCTGGTGAAAGCTGTTGCCAAACTGTTTCCAGACAGCAAAACCTTCCCTCTGATATCACTAAACTTCAGATTTCTTACATGCTCGAGTGGAGAATGAACTGAAAGAGAAAACAGAAGATGTCAAGGCCAAGTGAAGGCAGCAGCAAGTTCTCTCTTCATCCAGAACAAACAAAATCACTGAGCTGAAGCTTTTCAAAGGAGTTCAGTAAAGAGTGAAGTGACTTGAATTAGTCCCAGTTGCCAAGACTACTGGTGGAGCTCAGGTTTAGCTGCACTGAACCTTGCAAATTCCCTTCTCAGACATTCATTTTGGAGTTTCACTCCACAATTGGGAGTTTTCTACCTCTTTCATCATGGAGGAAAGAGCATTTGCCAGACCTACAGAGGTGGGAGCCAAGACACTGTTCTCCTCCCATATTCACAGAATCATAGAAACGTTTGGGTTGAAGGGACCTTAAAGCTCATCCAGCTCCAACCCCTGCCACGGGCAGGGACACCTTCCACTGGAGCAGCTTGCTCCAAGCCCCTGTGTCCAGCCTGGCCTTGAACACTGCCAGGGATGGGGCAGCCACAGCTTCTCTGGGCACCCTGTGCCAGTGCCTCAGCACCCTCACAGGGAAGAGCTTCTGCCTCAGATCTAACCTGAACTTCCCCTGTTTCAGTTTGAACCCATCAACCCATGTCCTATCACTACAATCCCTGATGAAGAGTCCCTCTCCAGCATCCTTGTAGCCCCCTTCAGACACTGGAAGCTGCTCTGAGGTCTCAACACAGCTTCTCTTCCCCAGGCTGAACAGCCCCAGTGTTCTCAGCCTGGCTCCGTACAGGAGCTGCTCCAGCCCCTGAGCATCCTCGTGGCTTCCTCTGGACTTGCTCCAACAGCTCCATGTCCTTCTTATGTTGAGGACACCAGAACTGCACACAGTGCTGTAAGTGGGGTCTGACGAGAGCAGAGGAAAGGGGCAGGATCAAGTGTTAAAGGAAGGGCTTTCTCCATGACAGTAACTATTTTTGCTACTGATCCTTTACAAGTTAAATATGTGAATGCCTACGGTGGCCAAGCAAAAGTGAAAATAAAACCCAAACAACAAACCCAAGGTAGAAAAACCTCCAAAAAACCCCAACTGTTGAACAGCTCTGAAGCATTTCCTTCACTCCTGACAGAACACACAGCAAAGAAAAGACTCCCATGAAAAAACAACACTGCAAGAGACCCAAAGAGAGAACAACTCGTTCTACCTGTCTTCTGGCAAAAATCACAGCTACAGGAGGCATTCTGCAGTTAAAAAGACAAAAGAAGTGAAGCAGAAGCTCTGAAGACCCTGGAGAGTTTCAATTTGCTCATTTAAAACTTAAAACACATAGCTGCAGAAATGACTGCATCTTTGTCTGAAATTAGTACTATCGAAATCATCATTCTGTAAGCAGTTGAGAGAAAAATACAGACACAATGAAGAGAAAGTAGTGGTTCCTATAAAATTCCTTTTTCTTCTGTTTTTCTTGTTGTTGGCTCTACAGGCACACTGAAGGGGAGAATTTCTTTATTCAGCAGGCAAGTAATAGGCAGGCCAGTTGCCACCACAGAGCTAGCGCTGGTTATTATCCCAAGTGAGTTTCAACTTAAACAGTAGAAACAGATGGATGATAACACTAAACCACAAGTGAAATGATAATCAAACACGCTTCATTCCTATCATCATCCCAGGTAAAAGACAAATCTAAAGTAACACACAAATGCATGGGAGTGAATCACCATGAATCACCCCCAGAAGCAGCCGCCGGAAGCACACACACATACCCAAATAAAACCTAAGTGCCATAAAACCAGGCAGGATTTCTCCTGACACCTCTGACTCTGTAAAAGCAAGGATGAAAAAATCAGGTCACATCTACCTCCAGCTAATGGAAGTGCTGCTCTTTCAGCGGCACAGCAAGACTTACCTCACAGAAGAGAGTGAGTTTGTCATCTGGAAGAAGTCCATTGGCCTCATCCAAAAGAAAGTCTCTTCTAATGAATTTCTTGAATCCCCAGTCCTTGCCTTGTACAAATCGATACGCTCGCTGGCTCTCTGAAAGAGAGACGGTGCTTCAGACACCAGCTGAGCCTCGCCTCATCAAACAGCTAACACCAACCTGACCCCAGCAGACAAGACATGAGTTTTTACCCACCCATTGCTTTTGTCTCTTCTCCTTTAGCATTCAGGATGGAGAATTTGAACTTGGCTCGAACTTCACTTTTTGGACAGCTCACCAGCAGCAGATAGAGGGATAGATAATCTTTACTTTCTTCATCCAAGCCTTTGGGGTTCACACGTAAACACCTGTAAAAGCAGGGATCTGAGTCAGATGCCAGGGCCAGGTCTGGCAGGTCATTCCCAGCCTTCAAAACAAGGGCAGTTTTCACCATCAAATGTACAGCAAATCAGTTCTGTTTAACAGCCACACTGGAATAACAGATGTGTAAATAAGAGTGGAACTGCACGCTGCCTCAGACTCATGCTACATCTCCACGACAGATAATAATATACAGGCAGGAACTATGAGCAAAGCAACAAACCACAGGGGGGGAAAGAGGAAGGGGTTTAAATAACTGAAAAGAACCCTGGATGTCAATTTTCACAAAAGGAAAGCGAAAGCAATGGTCAAACGGAAGCAACGGCTCTGAGGAAGGGCAACAAATCCAGAGAAATGCTTGGTAAAAACTCCAAAGGAAGCAACTGAAAGGAAAAATGGGGATCTGGAAGGCTGGTGGTTTCTCAAACACCGTAATACTAGGGCAAGAAAGAAAAAACTACTCCTGTGTGAAGAAAATGTAGTAAGTGCAGGAAGAGGCTTAACTCATAAGCACTTCCATGACCTGAAACTTGCCACAGAATCTTACCAAAAGCAAGATCTAGGCCAAATGACTAACAGCTCAAAGACATAATGACAAAAAAGCAGAAAGATCTAGACACTGACTGAGCTCTGCCCTGCAAAGGTTGCAAAGGTAATGTAATGCAATAGCAAAGAGCAGCCCAAAGAAAGCACAGGGCTGCCACCCAAAGGAAGGGAACACAAACTGTATCACAGACACGCTATTATTTAGTGTCTGACTTGCTGCAATCTGTCCTAAGGAGGTTTAAAGATAGATGTTAACACACTTCACATCAACAATGGATAAAATAAGGTACTGGGTGTCCATGGATCTCCCAGGTCAGCCACGACCCATAGTAGATGCACATTCTGAACAAAGTCTACTCCGAGTTACTGGGAATTACTCAAGGAGAACTCAAGGAAGGTAAGGAAAGTTTTAAAGGAAAGGGAAAGGGCAAAAAGAATGTCAGCTTTAAGAAGCAGAAACTCCACGGCAGAAGGAGTTACAGAACATTGTTACTTCCATCACCTCTATGTTAAGTCTCCAAATCCCCAAAAAGCTGCCACGAAGAGGAAGGTCATACAGTAGCGACAGTCTTCTATTGCAGGATTTAGAGTGCAGGCAAAAATTACCTTTTTAACAACATGGGGTATTAGGGACTGAAAGTGGGAGGCTGAAACAGAGCTTGAACACACTGGCTGTGGACTCGCATTGCCTCGTAAAGCTCAGTCCAAAAAAACCCCAAATTAAGACATTACTAACCCTCCACAGCACGGCTCAGCTTCAAGACAGGATGTGATCTCCCTTTCAGCTATGGGTTTCCATTAGTGCTGATGGTTTCCATTAGCAAACACTGCAAACAGCAGTTGTTTTGTGCGCCCAAACACAATGCTGAAGCAACAGCAGCTTCTCTGGGCACACGTTGTACAGTCAAGGAAGCAAGAGCCCATCTGTGCACTACAAATATTTTCTTCTGTATTTATATTTTATAGATTTTTCTCTGTTCTAGAACCCCAAACACACAGTTCTTTCACACAGTGGTAGAAGGTGAACCTCTCTACTCTATTCCTCACCATTTGAGTTTATCATTGGCTCCAGATGAAAAGGTTGAGCTTTTGATGACCTCACCCATTTCTTCTCGGCAGAAGCTAAAGTTGTTTATGGTCCACATGTAGGAAAACTTCACTACCTTGATCTGAAAACAGAGGAGAAGAGGTGGTTTAGGGTCACACGTTCATTCACCCCATCCATCTTAAGGGCAAAAAACACAAAACTTGCAAGTTTTCTTGAGTCATTTACATGACAAACAACCTCCAAGTACAAGCCACAGAGGCAGCTGGACCACTCCAACCTCTCCAAATGCCTCCTCCAAAGTTCTCCTTGCCAAGTGCAGAGGGCAGCAGTCTGTTGCCTTGGAGAATCATGGAATCATAGAATAGCCTGGGTTGGAAGAGACCTTCAAAGCTCACCTAGCCCAACCCCCTTGCAATGAGCAGGGACATCTTCAGCTAGACCAGGCCGCATCAAGCCCCATCCAAGCTGGCCTTGAACACTGCCAGACTCTGAACTCCAGACTCGAAACTTGTTTTGATTCACTTCTTAACCACAAGGCTCTAACCGAGTCGTGTCAAGAGCATCCCAGCAGAGCGGGGACTTACCTGAGTGTAGCACCAGCTTTCTGCTACAGGTCCACTCGACATTTCTGCCGGAGGGGGAGGACTCGGCACTCTTGACATCGCCAGTTTGAAGATTCAACAGGATTTCACCCCTCAGCAGAAGAAATCCGGAACTGAGCTTCACCCTGTCCATCCCAGCAAGAGGGAAAAGAAAAGGAAAACCATTGAGACTAAAGAAAAACCCAGACCAACCTTCAGGAGCACTGGTAAATCCCATGGGACACACGTTAAAGCCATCATCCTGCTTTCTCCCTCCCCCCTTCAAAATGTGTTGTTATATTTAAACATTTCCAAGTGTTGCCATATGTTTTCTGGAGAGGGGATATACCACCTCCACTCACTCCTTCAATGCGCAGCTCCTTACAGGAATCAGCCCAGCACATCATCTTGCTTTAAGGAGTCCAAGACTCCCACTTGACTCGGAATTTACTACTTTACTCTGAGGCCACCATTCCGGCTCACTACTTACCCCCTGTTTTCATTCCGAGAGACTAAGACTATCAGAGATCAGATCTGACAACTGAAGTTCTTAATCTGAGAGCCACAGTAGCAACACGCAACCTAAGCTCAACAGCAAAACAAAGCCCTAGGTTCAGTGACTCCACATCAACAGAATGATTTCTTACAGCTTATATCTTCTCCTGAAACCTGGCTGCTAGGGAATGTGTTGGGAATTATTTCTCTGCTTCTGGATGCAGACCAGACCTCTCCCAAGCAAGGCTCACACCAGTCTATGGCTTCGCTAGAGTTCTGCACACCTTCCCAAAGCACCTGGCAATACCAGCACACACGCATTAGCCAACTGTAAAAACCAGAAGTGAGGGTTTATTAGGTTTCATTTCCTTTGAAAGAGCCCAAGTGAGCTCATGTCAATACTGAAGAAGAGATACTGGCTATCAGGAGCTAAGAAAGAAGTGGAGCACCCTGCAGAGATGCAAGTTAACTCCATGGAAATGTATTTCCTGGAGCAAAGCTCAGGGGCAAACAACGACTTGAGCAACGTGAGGTGCAGAGGCCCAGCACTGAGGGTAACTGAGAGCTTTCTCATCAAACTGCTTCCCAAACTTCTTGTATTTGCAGATCGTGCTCTGCAAGTGAAATGAGGAGGATGAAAAGACAGGGACATCAATCTGCAGTTCAGGCACTTGCTGCAGGTTTTATTACCTGAAACTTAAAATTACCCCAATTCCTCCACTCTCTGTCATTCAAATTAAGCTGAGCTTGGCAGACACTTCTGAATACTCAGCTAACTGCCCTTCTACTGGCAATATTCAGTCTTGTCTCCAAGACCATCACTGCTTCATTGTCTCCAGTCACAGCGAAGTGTCTCCAGGGTCCTTCTGGGACAGATAAAACCTGGAATTCCAGCACAAGCAGCAAAACCCACTTCCCCCTCTCCAGGGCTGGAGGAATGCTGCCTTATTGCTGGTTTTAGCCCAGGGGCAGGAGCAGGAGAGACCCAGGCTTCTTTCTTCCCCTTGGGGTTCACAGCAGCACTGCTCAACTCCCCCCAGGCTGTCCCATTGTTCTGTTCACAGCTATTTTTAATCTATATTGTTCCAGTGATGTTTTATAGCACAGGCACAAACACCTGGGACACACACTCCTGAGAGGAGAACAAGTAGCCAGGGAGAGGATGAAGATTCTTAAGCTCACTCCTCACTGACATCAACCTAAGAAACAAGGTGCCAAGCCTAAAGGGTCTGACCAGACGAAAGAACGATGAATAAAGTGAAATCAGGTTTTGTTTGTTGCTACAATTGTAGTTAATTTCAGTCATTTCAGATTTTAATAATCCTTCATCTCAATCTCCCCTCTGGCAGGTTAAAGCCATTCCCCTTGCCCTGCCCCTCCATCCCTTGTCCAAAGCCCCTCTCCAGCTTTCCTGGAACCCCTTCAGGCACTGGAGCTGCTCTCAGGTCTCCCCTTCAGGAGCCTTCTCTTCTCCAGGCTGCCCCAGCCCAGCTCTCTCAGCCTGGCTCCAGAGCAGAGCTGCTCCAGCCCTCGCAGCATCCCCATGGCCTCCTCTGGCCTCGCTCCAGCAGCTCCACGTCCCTCTTGTGCTGCTCCCCAGAGCTGGACACAGTTAATTAAACCTCAAGCCACAACCACCTACTTGGTCTTCTTCCCAACATGGGTGCTGGGCACAGCCCACCACTTCAAGACACCGCAAAGCTCTGATGAGACCTGTGTGGAGAATCAGTGCCCAAGCAGCGTCTTCCCAGTGCCTGTGAGGTCACAAGGCTGCTCTTGCCCAGAACCAAGACCCACATAAGGTATTTATCAACACTAAGCATTCTTCTAGAGGAAGAACTTCTACTTCCAAGTAAACTGAAGCAATTAAATGTCTCCACACACAGATGAGAGAAGTGGTTTAACACTTCTGCGTAATTACGCAGTTGAAAGACTCCAGTGGGGCCTTCTTGAAGACAAATTGGGAAATTTAGTGATAACACTTCCCCTTGATGGCATGAAAATGAAGGATTAATGATGAGGCAAAGAGGAGACAACAACTTTGTATGTTACAGTGGCACATTCATCAAGCCTGCTGGAACACCCTGAGAAGTTGAAGGGTTTCCTGGGTGGAGGGCAGAAGTTAATCCCAGATTCCTGTGTTTCACCAGTCTCCCAAGGAGCTGCTCTCCAGAAGGCTGCTGGGGAAGGAAACAGATAATCGTGTGATGGCCAAACTGAAACTTTAAACAGCTACTTTCTGTATCCAACAGGATTTTAAGCTAAATCATCTTACAGATGCAAAGAAGCTCTAGAAAGCTTCTGTGGTATAAAAGGCAAGGCGGCTGTATGAGCTTGAGACACACTGGACTATATAATGTCCTCTGAGTAACTGCCACTTTTATCTCTCATATCCTTTCCTCCCAGATGGCTTGGCTAGGCAGGTGGCAATAAAAGTTATGACAGCCTGCTAATAGAATTGCTGCATGCCAGTTATGCTTTTCAAATGGCCCAAAGGTTGGAGATTTGAAAGATTTTTCTGCTCTTCGGAAAAGACACTTAGTCTGGTGTGTCAGAGCTTCCTACAGATGCTTTGTGAGGCAGTTAAATACAGTTAAAAAGAGATGTTAAATGCCAGTGTACCCCCAGCTCAATATGGCAATTGACCATCAAATGCCATCACTGGTACTTTTACCACTGTAGTAAATCATAGTGGGAATAAACAGGTAATATCCAGCAGTGTCCTTTGCAAAAGTTAGCAGTAAGGAAAAACTTGCCTCTTGCTTTGCTCAGCAAGCGCAGGAACAGGGGAAGTAAAAGGTCACCGAAATATATCCTTACAAGTGTGCTTTCGAACCTGCCGTGCCCTGTTCCTCCTTCAAATGGAGCACTGTGTGCAGTTCTGGTGTCCTCTACATAAAAAGGACATGGAGCTGTTGGAGCAAGTCCAGAGGAAGCCATGAGGATGAGCTCCAGCTGAGAACACTGGGGCTGCTCAGCCTGGAGAAGAGAAGCTGTGGAGACCTCAGAGCAGCTTCGGGCTACAAGGATGCTGGAGAGGGACTCTTCCTCAGGGACTGTAGTGATAGGACAAGGGGTGACGGGTTCAAACTGAAACAGGGGAAGTTCAGGTTGCAGATAAGGGAGAAGTTCTCCCCTGTGAGGGTGCTGAGGCACTGGCACGGGATGCCCAGAGAAGCTGTGGCTGCCCCATCCCTGGCAGTGCTCAAGGCCAGGTTGGACACAGGGGCTTGGAGCAAGCTGCTCCAGTGGAAGGGGTCCCTGCCCGTGGCAGGGGTTGGAACTGGCTGATCTTAAGGCCCTTTCCCACCCAAACCATTCTATGATTTTCCATTCTTGGAATGGTTTTAATTTATTTTTCCTCCTAAGCCAATTTTCCCATTATAAAACAAGGGGGAAAAAAATATTAAAAATAGGTTTGGTCACTTCCAAAAATAATAATTTGTATAAACTCTGAAGGGCTGGGACAAGAGTCAGCAGAATATCAATGCTGTGAGGAGAACTGCACGTCTGCCATAGACTGTGGAAGAAAAGGAACACGAGTTTTTAGCTGTAGCACATCCTCCTCCCCAGATATCACCAGATAAAATAGCAAAAGCTAAAACTAACCCAAGGAAAGAGAGAGGAAGTTGGTGGGAAGCAACAGCCAAAATTCCTCTAAATAACTTTCTGCTTTTATAAACAAAACCTCCACTGAGAATCCGTGCTCTTCAGTCCTTCAGCTGGATTTTTGGACTTCTTCTAACACTGCTTCATTCCGGTGTTTGAACACCTGTAGAAACCTGCACCCCCTTAAATCACATCCAACCCTACCTAGAAATAACCCAAAGTATCTGGAATTACACCCACACCAGTAAATATAAAAAGTAATCACATTCTTAGAAGCAAACTGGATTTGTAGTTTTAGAGACACTGCTTGTGTTTTGGTCACAACATGTTTGCTTTGCCTCTTCTTTAACTCTTTCTATTTCTATATTTAATCCTCTTGAGGTACATCCTGAGATGCTTAAAGCTTAAATCTCAAGACTCTTTCTCCTCAGAAGTTAATCTTCCTCCTAATTTGATAACTCAGGTCAGAAGCGTGTTCAAAGGCAAGCAAGCTCTCATTCCTTTCTCTCCAAATGCTCCTTTTCACCTCTTTGCTCTTCATTCTTGCCAGTCCATTCCTGCTCATCTCTTTCCTCTCACAAGGAAAAATGTTACTGGAACACAGTACAGAAACAATGAGCTCGAGCAGACTTCAGTCTTCAGTAAGAAACCTGAGCTTAGTTTTGAAGAGAAGGGGCTTGTTATTGCCCATGAACTCTCTCATTTCAGATTCCCCCTCACAGCCAAACCGTAACAAGTATTTTACAGCTCCAGTTCCTACTTGTAGGGGAAATTGTTACCTGTCACTTGTCAAGTAGCTCAGTTGCCATTTTAGCAGATTTCTTGAGACAAGTAAACCATGTGCACTTTCACAGCATGGAAGTCTTCCAAATGGAAAGGTAACGCCATGAACACTGCTCTTCCCCAAAGAACTTCCCAAGGACCTGGCCCAGCACACTGCAGAGCTGACCTCCAGCAAACCACCAAGACTATAAACTAAATAAAGGGCTCCAGAGGGAATTAACTTCCCACTAATTCAAACACCTGCTAGTCCTCTCATCACATATTCCCAGTGCCATCCTGCCTTAATATTTCTAAGAGATTATCAAGCCCAGCTTGAGCTGAAACACACTTTCTGCCATTATCCTTCTGGGAATTAGGCTTTCAAATAATCCAGTTAGAGATGACGTGTGGCCAGTTCTTGTTGCTTTTGTTTTCTTCTTCCCCTTCTGTTCTTATAAAACCACTTGAACAATTCTTCCTCCTATTTTCCCCACCAATAGTAAAGCTCAATAAGCTACTGGGCAATATTATCCTTGGAGAAATATTGATTATCTGCTAGCCAAGAGCCAACTCAAAAGCACAGAAGTTATAACTCTTTCTGATACTGGGACTTTCACCACACTTGCAGGTTTGGTTAAGGTCGGCACCAACCTAAAGCAAGGATAGTGCAGCACATTCCCAGGATACAGCTGAATATCATCTACTGTAATGCTTGTCTTTGCACTCCCTGCTATTATGGTATTATATCAAATTTGAACAACAGCCATTTCACTTGCTAGAGAGCAGAGGGCAGCGAGGCAGAACACAACATCTGACGGGCAATCTTCAGAAGTTCTAGGCTCCAATACCTCCACTGGCACACTGTTCTTCTCTTTGGGCAACAAATGAGCACAAATCCCCCACAATCTAAGAGGAAATCTTAGGCAATTTGTCTCTCTCAAATGCAGTGAAATAAATGTTCTCCAAATTTCAGCTAGTGCCCACAAGTGCTTCTAAGAACTTCAGCAAACTGATACATGTGGTTTTTAAGCACAACTTGTTGAGGCTGCACACTTCTACACAAAAAAAAGCAGCTGCAGGAAACGAAGGCGCCAATATAGTGGTGCCATTTAACAGGATTTTGAAACGACAACGGCAGCTTTATGAGGGCAGGATACCCAAGAGCCTGACTTCCATGCAGCCAAGGGGATGCTGTATCATGTCTTCACCATAAACTAATGGAATCTTGGGGAAGGAGAAGGGGTAGGCAACATTCTGTAACAGTCCACACAGTTGTAAGCACGGTTCTAGCCATGTTAACTGACAACTTTGTAGTCAGTGTCTGCTCTAGCCTCTTATGCAGCAGCGCTTGGGAGGCAGCCAGGCAGCCTCTCTGCATTGCCATCGAGCAGCTCCAGAGGACTTGGTCTGTGTGGCTCCACCTGCACTCCAGTCTCACTGCTATGAGCATGGCTCTAAACCCAGGGCTGTCAGCTGAGCTCTTCTTTCAGACACAAAGACAAATCCACGATTTGAAATGAAAAATTAAAATGAAAAAGGATTTCTTTTGAAGAGAAAATAACTCAGGCCTCAGTAGCTTCCAAATCCAAGCAGAAGAAATTAAACTCCTCCTAGTACATGAGTGCTATTTGAGAAAAGTTGCTACATACAGTTATGATCTGATTTATGAACAAATTTCTGCAGTGACGAGCAAAGAATGTGGGCAGAACAGTAACTAAAGCCACACTTCAAAATATACATGTTCTAAAGTGAAAAGACTTCTCCAGCTGATTAAGTCCTGGCAGCAAACTCCCTGTCTGGCTCCAAGATCAGTTAAGTTTTTCCAGGCCATCTTCTCTGCCCATGCAGAGAAGAAGAATTTTGCTTAATATCAGTTCTTGTCGCAGCCCAAACAGAGATATTCACGTTAGACTCATTTGGGAGATAGCTGTTTACTGGCAAAGATGAGGACTTAGACTTAATGGAAAGGAGGAAATAAAACCAACCTGAACAACTACACGTCACTGTTTAAATCCCACAAATCATTTTGTGACCTCTACAAGGGCCATTCCTGCATATTCATAGCTCAAAAATATATAATTCTTTAAGTTGTGTTTGCTATCAGAAGGCAGTTTCCATTTTTAAACATCACATAGCAGATCGATGCTGCGTAGATGTCACTGCCACATCTGGGATCACATGTGTTCCAACTGTACTGCTATGAACTCAATGTTAACTCCTAACTAAGAGGACCTTAAACTATCAAGCAGCAATTGAAGTATCCTCGTGTCCACCTACAGCCTATGAGTTTACAGATGATGTGACATGAAACGGTTCTGAATATGGACAAAATTTAAGTGTTCAGAGTTAAATCTTCCAGCATGTTTTCAGAAGCAATATTACCGTACTTGTGAGATGCCTCAGTATTTAAAATACTTTTAAAACAGCACAGTTAAACCCAATATTCTGAGTTTTGCTGTAGGTGAGTCTCTTCAAGGTGTGCACAGGCATCTTTTTTTTTGCCAGACAATTATTTCTGTCACCAGAAGTTGGATCAATTTTTAAAAGCATTAACACTCCTGTGTATGATTCACAGCCCAAGCATTACATCAGCCCCCATTTAAAATGCATAATGTACATGCTGCATTGCTAGAGCAAGCCGTTTTTCAAGTCCACACTCATACAACATAACCTATGGAATAAGACCTACAACACAGGCTAAGAAAAGCTGAACTGAGGTCTCAGTATGGATATGGTAACACTCTTTCCTCTAGTGAGTCTGAAGTCACCAGTATCCTACTGCCTTCTACTCTATCAATGGCTAAAACAGTATCTTATTCCAGTTATGAATTCAGTGTTGGAGTGTTTAACCCCTCCCATGGTCCTGACATTATAAACTCTACAGATGCTTAAAGAAATCTGTGGAGTTGTAAGGTCAGGGAACACGACGGTGCAACTCCTGCCTCCAGCCAAAGAATTTACTCACACTACAAAAATGAACTCTCAAGTCTTTTCCAGGCATTTGCTACACAGTCAGTGGTTCTGCATCCTTTTAGTCCTAAAACTGTGGAGAAAAAAGCCCCAACCAAAACCCCCACAAATTACATTTCACATGGGCTATGTATTTTCTTGACTTCTCAGCTATGATTGTCAGCAAAGAGGAAGAGACTTCCAGAATTACTCAACCCCTTCCTTCCAAAATGCTTCTACAGAGTTTAGTAAAGGGCCATGAGACGAAGAAAAGAAGTTCTGATACATTAATACAGCTTCTGAAAAACAGCAGCTTCTCTGCTTCCTCGAGGGTATCAATACTTGGATCTCACACTAGTTTCCTGTACCCTCATGTGATTCTAGAGCCTGGGACACATGCTTTATTTAAGTGGGCTCCCAAGAACAAAGTACAAGGCAGAATGCGGCAGCAGCTTATCAACTGAGAATCAAGTAGCAACACATTGTCGTTATATTTCCTCTCTGTGCTGAGTAGGAAACACCAGCAGTCAGAGGCTGGAGGAATACAGCAAGATCTTACATAAGACTCCAATCGTGCAGAAAATCGAGCCAAAGCTGGGGAGGAGAGAAGGAATTTTCCCAAATTACAGTGGGTATTTCCAAGCATGAAACTATGAACACAATCCCTAACACAGCAACAGCTCCTAAGTGTACAAAACACAGGTATCTGTCCCAGCTTTTATGCCCAGTCTTGCAGAAATGATGCTCAGGAAGAAATGAAGCAGATGATTTCAAGTTCACAGTGCAATGGCAAGCCCCACGAGTTAAATGCTGAACACAAGAGTGTGCCAAGAATAAAGCTGGTAAGTCCCTCTTATTGTAAACTGGATTGGTGTCTAGAAAAATCACGCAGGGCAACAAACTCGGGTTCACAGTGCAGACCTAACACTGGGCCTGTCTCAGTTCAGAGATTAACCCTAAACTTCCCCCCACCCGGCTCGGGTTCAGTGGAAACAGAGCAGAGTGGTGAGAGGAACTCTTTTGACCATTTATCAGGCCTAACCAAGCCAATACTACCGCCAGTGCTGGCACCTTCTCCATGTTAAAACACCAGCTAATTGGAAGATCCATTACACAGGAAGTAGTTTTTAAGCACTCCACTGTGCTGTGTGCAGTAAGTGAGGATACTGCTCACCATGTGCCACACCAAACCCCATTGCAACACCCTCCGTGATGCGTATCGACACGTAAATCCTCGAGGTTTTGGGGAGGAAACACGATTAGTTTTACAGCAGTGGTAACCATACTCAAGTGAATCCAGGTATCAGATCTGACAGTAGTTACTGCAATCTTCTGGTGGGTACAGCTTTGTATTACTGTCCTCTACTGAGAGTGACAGGCTGACAGCTTGCAAAGCACTCCTGCTCTCATGTGGGCTCCATAGCCATCCACCACAAACTACCGTGAGGAAAACAAGTATGTGCTTTTTCTTCAGGTCACAACAAAACAAGTGACACAAGGAAACCAAAGCACTCTTGGCATCTGGGTAGAAAACGTCACTGGAAAAGAAGTGAGCCAGTTACGTTAACTGAACTGATTTGGGGGGGGGGGGGGTAATAACCAGAAAGTTCTGTTATATACAGCATAAATAAAAGTGCAATTCTTTTACACAATTCCGTAGGGTTTCACATTAAAACAACCCAAACATAACCACTTAGAACTCTAAAGGCAATCACAAAACTAGTATTCCCTTTCATTATGCCACGATGCTGCTCTACCACCACAGATGTAAACACGTTTAACACTGCTGAGCTGGAGGAAAAGGACGACAAATAACGTTCTATTCTGTGGTTTTCTCCCCTCTAAAAACTCTGGTCGCAAAAAGCCAAGTTCCACAGGCAGCCTCACAAATACTACGGGAATAATACGATACCTTTATAACACCATCTATCACTCATCAAGATAACGCTTTTAGCAAGCATGAGCATTCCATCAACCCGCACCAGGGGCACATCTAACTGCGAAAGGGGATTCTCCTGCCTTCCCAGACTGCAGGATGATGCACCACTTCCTTTAAGCACCCCTACAGGCCTGAGACACAGCCAAGAGCTCCCGGTCCTCATCCCAGACACCCGAGATCCAACTGAGCCGAAGCCCAAGCTCCGTCCTGCTGCCGGAACGCGGCACAGCCACAACCTGTCATCCTCGCTCGGCCGGGCTGCTCCTCACCGCAGCTCTTCCGCTCCTTCCCCACTCGCGCTCCCACTCGGCTCCCGGCACCACACCTCTCCCGCTGCCTGCGGACCGCCGGCCAGCCCCGCACCAGGCCCGCTCACAACTTTCCCCTCCTCCTTCCCTCAGGCCCCGCTCCCCCCGCGGGGCCGCTCCTACCTCGGGCCCAGCGGGTGCCTCCCGCCGCCGAGGCGCTGCTCCAGGCCGAGGCGCGGGCTGGGGGTGGCGGCCGCGAGCTCTCGCCCCCGCCTCACTCCGCGGCCAGCCCCGCTACGAGCACACCGGCGGCCGCAGCTCACTATTTGGCAGCATGTCTTCCCCGGCCCCTTGCCCCCGCAGCGCACTCAGCGGCTCATTATTCCGCAGGTCCCCGCAAATAGCTCACTATTTGGCAAAGCGCCCCTCCGGTAGCATACCTCACTATTTGGCAAAGCGCCCCTCCGGTATGATAGCTCACTATTTGGCAAAGCGCCCCTCCGGTAGCGTAGCTCACTATCTGGCAAAGAGCCCCTCGGGTACCATAGCTCACTATTTGGCAAAGAAGCCCTCGGCTACCATTGCTCACTATTTGGCAAAGAACCCCTCGGGTACCATAGCTCACTATTTGGCAAAGCGCCCCTCCGGTAGCGCTGCTCACTATTTGGCAAAGAACCCCTCGGGTACCATAGCTCACTATTTGGCAAAGCGCCCCTCCGGTAGCTCTGCTCACTATTTGGCAAAGAACCCCTCGGGTACCATAGCTCACTGTTTGGCAAAGAGCCCCTCAGCTGCTGTGGCTCACTATTTGGCAAAGATCTCCGTTTCCACAGCCCCGCACACCCAGCGCTGAGGCAGGAGCATGGCTCCATCCTCCTGCCTCCTGCCAGGCACTTGTAGGCAGCGGTCAGGTCCCACGGAGCCTCCTCTTCTTGCCCAGAGGGATCCTCTGGTCTCTATCGAAGGTGTTCAAGGCCCTTGTGGGGCCCCCGAGGTGACCCTGCTCGGAGCAGGCTGGGCCAGATGATGCCCTGAGGTCCCAGTTGCGCGGCAGCCCTAAGATCCCATCTCCGCACGGGCCTTCTCTTCTCGTTGTGATGGTTTGCAACCAGAGGAAGCCAAATTTTCATCATTACTAGGCCTTAATGACCTAAATGAAGCTGTTTCATAGAGAAGCTTCTCCGGCGCTTAAAGCACACCAGCAGCCTTTCCTCACTGCCAGCCTGAGCCTCGGCTTGCAGTGAATTGCTTGGATTGCGCCCCCATAACCACGTTAACCCGCTTGCACCGTGCTCCTCACAGCTCTGCTTGTTTAAATGGACAATGCGGTGTCTTTTGTCCCTTATCTCGGGTGAAAAATGCCGCTCCTCAAGCACCACGGTTGGTCCCGTGCTCGAGGACCGCATCTGCCCACTGCTGACGCAGGGACCGCTGCTTGCTCCATTGCTAACCCAGCACCCCGGGGCTCCCGGCGAGCATCCCATCCAAGTCCTGACCCGCTCCTGGAGCCTGCTTCAGCTCCAAGCTGCTGCCCACGGTGACGAAGAGCAGGCACTGCTGTGCTGCGAGGAGGCAACGCCATGAGCCCGCCTCTTGTGAAGCTTTCCTATTCCGGCTATGGAGCCCTCCTGGAATCCCATTTCCATGCCCTTTCCGTTGCCCTGGGGTTCCTGTTCCCCGCACAAAGGGGGTTTTCACTGATGTGTTTTATCCTCCTAGGGCTCGAAGCACAGCACCAGTTCTGGAGACCACAGGGAGGTTGCCCCCTTCCCTCCTGTACTGCACTTAGGCTGCAGACTGAGGGGTTCTAGGCAGAGCACACGTCGCTGTGCTTCAGTCCAGCGCTGGCTGCAGGGAGGTCAACCCCTCGTGCCGTTTGTGATGCTCTCCTGAGGAAGCGTCCCTGGTTCCCAGGAAGTGGACAGTGAACGCGGGTATCTGTGAGAACGCAGCTGGGATTCCACCTCTCCTCCCTCTGTAAAGCTGTGGAGGGTCAATGCTGTCGTGTCCCAGGTGGCAGATAGAAGATGCTGTCCCTCGCTCCTCGCAGACCCCTCTGTCCTTAACACAGCTCTGTAACAGAATGACTGCACCTTCCCTCGGGGCAGGCACTGCTTGAACCTTGACAGCCTGCACGGGGCGATGCTGACGTGTGCCTGGTTTGGCTCTACCGTGCTTGTGAGAGCACCCACTTCCAAAACAGCTCCCCTTCGGGTACGTGAATGCTCCGGGACAGGTTGGTTTCTCTGCAGGAGCAGAAATGCACATCCAGGTTTGGAGCTCCTGCTTCTGCAGCCCTGGAAGCTGGGGTTTGATGGGAGGCTTTGGAAACGGACGCCCATGAAACAGCTCCTGCTTTTGAACATTCACTCCCACTTTGGTTTTAATTATTTTGTTCCTGCGTTTCCCCTTGCAGTTCACTAAAACTCTAGCGATGTAATTAGAGAGAGGCTGCATCCGAGCAAGCTGCCAGCGTTTCTACAGCCTGATTAAATAGATCAGCCATCCCTTTAGTGAGAGATTGAAAACCAGGATTCTCATCATTATCTCCCTGTTATCCAGGAAGGAATCTGCTCCACGAACGGCTCCAGAGTTATTGAAAATGCAGCACTAATTAAAAGCTCATAGAGGCTCCTGGTGATTGGGAGGGTATGAAAGCAGTTATCTAATGATTTCCTGGATTTGCCATCTTTGGTACAAAAGCAAAGAAACCCACTCTAAACAAAGCCACCCCCAGTCACCGCAGAGACTTAATGAGGCTTTTGTGTATGCAACAGTCACCCAAACACTGCAAGGTGCCTGATTCACCTCTCCTTACACCAGTGAGACACCTACAGAGCTCATGGGCCCTATGTAATGCAGGAAGAATGCTGGGCTGTACTCACAACCTGCAGTGGAATCCTTGCTTGGGTTGAGGGTATGGTGCCTGTTCGGGTTCAGTTTAACTCAGAAAATGAAGCTTTATATTGCAGCCTTTTATGGTTTCATTGTGAAATAGCAGTGTTTGTGTCCTAGCCAATTAAAAGAGCCAGGATCAAAGAGGTTCTGCTTCCAGCCTGGCTTCTGCTCGGGAATCTCCATCCTTTTGCAAGCCTGGTGCCCTGACCCAGCCCAGCACGAAGCCTACGGTGTTATTTACCTTGTCAAGAGAGCTTTGGCACTGGCAGAGCACGCAGGAGGACCGGAAGTGCTGCTATGGTTTGTGATGAAAGGAAAAGCTTCTTTGAACCATGGAAGTCTGAGCATCCTCCAGGGAAAGGGAGCTGTGAGCTGCTTCTGTTGCAGCAGAACAGCAAGTACTGAGCTAGAGGCTGAGCGCAGCATCCCCGCTTGCCTCCACTGTCAAGTCAGTAATCTTCAGTGTTGCATGGAATAGGAGGGGAAGTTAAATATTACCCATCTTTACAAACTTAAGGAGGGAGAGAAGTTAAGCAGGTTCATATATACGGATAGGTAAAAAAAAGACAAATTTGGGAAACTTTGCTTCCCGTTTCAAAGCAGGAATCCAGAAAAGCGTAGGAATTAGGTGGGGTTTAAGCATCCCCATTCAAAACGACAGCTGGAACCAGTTCTTTTCCAACAGACGCGTAAAATGACAGGTCACTTGCTGCCCTTTCTGACCTGAGTTCCCTGCCCTCAGAACTGGCACTGCAATGAGCAATTCCCTCCCACCTTCATTGCATTTGGATCCAGCAGCACCTATGGCCCTTGAGGCATGAAGGGAGAACTTTGTGCAGCACAGCCACCACAACCATACAGCATAAATTCAGCGCAAAGCCATAGTGATCAGCACCTCTCCGAGGAAGCGCCTGGAAAAGGGATAGTTCCCTTTCCCACATCCAAACCTTCTTCAGGTCTGAGCTTCCCGCTGGGCACATTTCTTGTCCAGATTTGCTGTCCTGGCTTCTGGATGCTGTAAGATAACTTAGGCGTTGTTGCTGTGATTAAAAACTACTTTCAGCTGGGAGAAAACCAACCAATCTTGACCTCCTTCGGAAGAACCCTGACTTGGAGATTTTAATTGCAGGGAAGCTGCTCATAGCACTATTTTTACATGCACTGGAGAAGTATCAAAGCTAATGTTTTAGAAGAGTAAATTATACTTTAAAATGCACTATTATGAGAAAGTGACTCCCTAATGCCTTTGAGTTGGTGCTTTGTTTCTCGTTAGAAGCATCTCCTGTCTTCCCTGATGAGCCTGCTCTTGTTTTCAGGGCTGGTTTGCTTTAAGATGCTTTTGATCCTGTATTCATTAAAACCTGATCCTGCTGCTTCCCACCAGCCCTAATGGTCTGTGAAATGATTTTCCTTTCTCCAAGATGCTGTTAACTCTGCCAGCACCTGCAGAGCGGAGGAGCCCAGAACATTGTCACAAGTCCTCCCGTTTATCCAAACCAGCTTCTGCTCCACAAACGAGGATTCATCTTCAGTGTCATCCCAACAGCCTTCCTTAGGGGAGACGTGGGAACGGGCGGCAAGCGCCTGTAAAGGTTTTTATCACTGTTCTTCTCCCCTTCTGCAGGTACAGGGAGATAATTGGACAGAAGCCTTGAACACTGAGGGTAAGATTTGCTCTGTGCAACAGAGATGAGAGAAGGAACGAGCAGAGAGGGCTCCAACAGCTGAAAAACAAGAGAAAGAGAAAGAGAAAAAGAGGCAGAAAAAGGAAGTAAATCCAGTAAGGAAAAAGTAGGGACCAATGAAGAGAAGTGATGTAGTAAAGGGAGAATGTAAAGCACATTTGTTGGTCTGCACCTTGCAGGGAATAACAACAGCAAAGGGAAAGGCAGGATTTTTAAGGTATCCACAAGGAGGTTTTCAATTACTCAGCAGTGGAATTCCTGACCAAGTGACAGCTTGGTCTTGGTCTGGTTTTTAGTGCTGGTGGAAGGGGATGTGTACGTTTGACACCATGATAAAGGTTAACATTAGCTGTCAATATGCTCTTGGTTGCTCAAATTCTAGTGAGGATTGTGCCTTAAATCCTGCTGCTCCAGAACATCCTTACACAACTGAAGAGCTTAACGTGGAGCTCATCAGTTCTTTGGGTTTGCCTTCTCATTAGCAGTGTGCTGCAAGGACCATTATGGCATCAAGTTGCTGCAACCCAAACGGCAGTAATGAGTATCCAGGTGTTTCGTTCCACTGAAGATGCACTCAGCTGTTGCATAGACAATTGTTTTCTACACCGTGTTTCCAAAGCCAAGCACTCAGTAGCCATGAAAAAAGCCAAAAGCAGGGTTGGCCATGCAGTATTTCAGCCCTGCACCCTGTAGTCTTTGAGTGTGTGATCATATGCTCTTCAATCAGTGTTCCTCACGCTGTTTCATGCTCCCAGCTCCCTACCTCATCCCTCCAGAACTTCTAATTCAGCAGGGTTTTCCTACCAAAAGTAGGAGCCTCAAAGATCATTGGTTGAGAATTCCAGAATTCACAGAGCTGCTTCTTTAACTGGACTGTGCTGTCCCATGGTATAAGGGCCTGGAGCGGCTCCTGTATGGAGCCAGACTGAGAACACAGGGGCTGTTCAGCCTGGAGAAGAGAAGCTGCGTGGAGACCTCAGAGCAGCTTCCAGTGTCTGCAGGGGGCTACAAGGATGCTGGGGAGGGGCTCTTCCTCAGGGACTGTAGGAACTGGAGGAGCTTTAAGGTCCCTTCCAAGACAAACCAGTCTGGGATTGTACGATTCCATGACAGCAGGGTGGAACTGGATGGTCCCACACTAATCTGTGAGCCCTTTCTGTGGCTGGGTAAATCTATGGCTCATGCAAGGAGCTGTTGCAGCCTGGGGGCTCCCAAGGTTTCTGTAACTTGCCCTTCCTCAGATACTTCCTGGCTGCAGGAACACTTCACTTCCTGCCAGGCGTTTCCTCAGTTATCAGGTAACGGGGTCTTGCTGCTTACACCTATCACTGCAGCTCTTGCCCAGTGCCTCGGGGAGCGTAGCGCCAACGTGCTCCTGCGATGCAGAGGGAGAGGAAAGACGCCAGGGAGAACGAGGCTGGCGGCAAAGCCAGGCACTGCAGTGCCCAACCTGCTGCATCTCGGGCCTCGTTCTGTGGTCACGGTGGTGGTTCGGGTGTGCAGCGCCCAGTTCCACAGCTCCCCAGGGGAGCACTCTGCCTGCAGCTCCGGTGTAGCTGCTCAGCCGCACAGAAACCCCAGAGGAACACCGGAGGTTATGGGCTTGCCAGCAGGTCCCAGAGCAGGGGCAGAATCTGCTCACCCAGATTGGTGCTGCCTCAATCCTGAGACAAGGACTTCGTTAGACCAGGAGTTAGAGCTAACGCTGAGTGAATGAGAGCTCTCGACCTTGGCAGGAAGGGACACTCCAGCTCTGAGAATGAACTGAATCAGAGCAGCCTGCAAATTCAGCTTGAAATCAGCCTGAGCCCCTCAAAGCTGCTAAGGAATAAGGCAGCCTTTGCCTCGAAAGCAGTTTGCAAGCTTCTAAGAAGTGATTTTGAGCAGTTTAACAAATGAATATCAAGCAGTTTTGCTTCCAGAGGATATAAACTCAACTGGCTCCTGTCTCCAGCTCTGCAGAAACTGGAGGCAATGATCCCTGCTGTTCGAGTGCACTTGGGAGGGCTGAGGGTTTTATTGCCTTGTAATGTTTAATTTTAGCTGGGAAGCAGTCCTTTGGAGGACAGTTTGCTGCTGTCATTACAGATGGGTCTGGTGTTCACCCTACTGGTGTTCCAGGGCCACTGCGAGACTCCTTAGTGCTGGCTTTAAATACAAAGGGGAAATGCCAACAACATTTGATTACAAAGCATGGGATGCTGCTCCCACCTGCACAGCACCAAATCACTGTCTGCAAAGACCATGATGGAAATCTGTCCCCCAAATTACACGCACCTATTGGAACAGTTCACTTCTTTCCCATTTCCCAGTTTCAAACAAGCTGAAGACTCCCATTCCAAGAGATGGAAGTTTCTGTGACTGACCTGGCTTCATTCTTCAGTGTCTGGTCTGTGCCACTAGAGCCGTCCTTGGGAACGCCCAGTGCTGCACATTGGTGCTGCTCTTGGAGTAAGTGCAGACCCAGTAAAGGACCTGAGCCTGCTTCCCTGACCCTGGCAGGCCAAACTCTGCTGAAGGAGTCAGCGTTTCAGCAGGTTCTGGGTATGAAATCCCTGCTGCTCCTGAACAGTTCTGGTCTCTGTTAAAGGAGGTGAATTGCTCCTGAAAGCTTCAGGAAGAGGCCGTGAGCTTCCCAAAGCGACTGAACGGTGATGATGAGGAGGGTTTCAAAAGCATTCATGGAATCCCAGCCTGGTTTGGGTTGGAAGGGACCTTAAAGCTCCTCCAGCTCCAATCCCTCTGCCACGGGCAGGGACCCCTTCCACTGGAGCAGCTTGCTCCAAGCCCCTGTGTCCAACCTGGCCTTGAACACTGCCAGGGATGGGGCAGCCACAGCTTCTCTGGGCACCCTGTGCCAGCGCCTCAGCACGCTCACAGGGAAGAGCTTCTGCCTCAGAGCTCATCTCAGTCTCCCCTCTGGCAGGTTAAAGCCATTCCCCTTGGCCTGTCCCTACAGGCCCTTGTCCCAAGCCCCTCTCCAGGTTTCCTGGAGCCCCTTGAGGCACCAGAAGGCTCAATCAGCTCCCTCATCCTGTGTGCTCTGTAAGCATTTGGGGTCTTTAACTCCCGGTGATGGCATTGCCGGAGCTCAGAGGCGAGGAAGACGGAAGCAGGAGGAAGGCAGCTGCCCAGCTCCCCCCGGCTGCCACGTCTCAGCTGGGGACCAAAACCTCACCTCAGCTGATGCCGCCGCGCCGCTGCTGGCGGGGCCCCAGGCACGGGCACTGCAGCAAGGCAGGAGCACAGCGCTCAGTGCTGGCTGCCCGCAGCGCCTGGAGCCGGCGGGAGCGGAGCGGGCTCCCGGGAGGGTTCTGCCCCAAGCGGTGGTGGCAGTGGAGCTGCTGCGCGGCACCGCCTGCCCGAGCCGCCTGCGGCCACGGGGACCCGCAGCTCTGCGCCTACTGGCGCTGGGTGCTCTGCCGGCGGCCCCAGCATCGGGACGTGGAGCTCCTGGAGAAAGGCCAGAGGAGGCCACGGGGATGCTCAGGGGCTGGAGCAGCTCCCGTGCGGAGCCAGGCTGAGAACACTGGGGCTGCTCTGCCTGGAGAGGAGAAGCTGTGGCTGCCCCATCCCTGGCAGTGCTCAAGGCCAGGTTGGACACAGGGGCTTGGAGCAAGCTGCTCCAGTGGAAGGGGTCCCTGCCCGTGGCAGGGGTTGGAGCTGGAGGAGCTGTCAGGTCCCTTCCAACCCAAACCGTTGTCTTTGTAATGAAGGCCATTGTGCAGAAGAGCTGGTGACTGTCCGAAAGCCCCAAGGGACTTGGCTCCAACGTGGTCTCTGCTGATGGCCAGAAAGAATTAAGCAGAATAAAAGCAGGTGATGCTTTCCAGGTGATGCTTTTGCTGTACCTCAGAGGCCCTGCAGGGACAGGGAGGGCACTGATTGGAGAGGAGCTGCTTTGTTTGCTGGTTTTCTCCTTGCCTGTCTTGAAGAGGATTGAAATCAGGCTTCCCCCTGCTGGTAACTGCCTGAGTCATGGCCGGGCTCGGGGCTGGGACTCTGCAGCCAGCAGAAAGCAGAAGGAAGCTGGAATCTCTTTATAGCTTCTCAGCCTGACCTCTGTGCCGTGCACTCGCAGGGCTTTGTCTAAGACACTTGGACATTAATCTGTGACTCAGCTGCTTGCCCTCCGTCCTCTGCTCACAGAAAGCTCGCTCACATCTGCCACGGAAGGAGCAAACCACGAGCACTCCCTTTAATAGCTCCTTGGCAAGGCAGCCCAAGCCCAGCACATGACACAGGGAGCGCTCAAAGCGGCCACCAGCTCCACCTCGGCTGCAAAGGGCAACGTTTGACCCCGTACAAAACCTGTCTGGTGGGCAGATTCCATCATTAGCACCCAAACCTCCTGCTTGGAGCTGCAGGAAGGGAGAGGTCGAGCCCCCAGCACTAAAAGGAGCAAAATAAATCCTGATTTAAGTCCCTTTGCACCCTTCCGATTAAGTGGAGAATGTCTGAACCCAGCAGAGACACAAAGCAAGTGACAGCAGAAGGGCTGAAGCCCCAACTGCTGCGGGAGAGCCTGGGCACTGCTCGCATCCCCTGCGGGCTCTAAGCTGCTGATGCTGCACATACCCCTCTAGGACTCTTCCTCCTTTGAATAAGCAAAGTCAGAGCTGGCAGCAGGAGCTGAGGATCCTTTGCACAGCCTGGAGGTGAGGCAGCATCTACACGAACGAGGGGAAGTTCTGCCAACACTCTGCACGTTGCTCGTCTCTTACTCGAGGACAGACCCTTCCCTGACACTCCCCCCAGTTCAAGCACTGCTTCTGAAGACCCTTGTGCCATCAAACATCCTCATTCCTCTCAAAAGGTGCGCGGAAGAGGAGCTTCCATTCCCAACAGGAGGAAGTAACTCAGAGGACGAAGCCTGGACCGCATCCTCACCCAGCTCCCCTGGCCTTTACCTGCCTCCAGCTCCAGCATGCGCCAGAAGGCACCGGGCACGCGGTACCCAGGCTGTCAGGGGCAGAGGCGCTGCCGCAGGCTCCTGGCAGCTCCGAGCTGGGGCTCTGCTCTGTGGCAGCTCCGAGCTGGGGCTCTCTCTGCTCTGTGGCAGCTCTGAGCTGGGGCCCTGCTCTGTGGCAGCTCCAAGCTGGGGCCCTGCTCTGTGGCAGCTCCGAGCTGGGGCTCTGCTCTGGGGCAGCTCCGAGCTGGGGCTCTGCTCTGTGGCAGCTCCGAGCTGGGGCTCTGCTCTGGGGCAGCTCCGAGCTGGGGCTCTGCTCTGTGGCAGCTCCGAGCTGGGGCTCTGCTCTGTGGCAGCTCCGAGCTGGGGCTCTGCTCTGTGGCAGCTCCGAGCTGGGGCTCTCTCTGCTCTGTGGCAGCTCCGAGCTGGGGCCCTGCTCTGGGGCCCTGCTCTGTGGCAGCTCCGAGCTGGGGCCCTGCTCTGTGGCAGCTCCGAGCTGGGGCTCTGCTCTGCAGCTCCGAGCTGTGGCAGCTCCGAGCTGGGGCTCTGCTCTGGGCAGCAGCTGGGGCCCTGCTCTGTGGCAGCTGGGGCTCTGCTTTGTGGCAGCTCCGGCTCTGTGGCAGCTCCGAGCTGGGGCTCTGCTCTGTGGCAGCTCCGAGCTGGGGCTCTGCTCTGTGGCAGCTCCTCACTATGGGCAGGGAAAGCCGGCGCTGATGGGACAAGAGGTCCCTGCCTCGCTCCTGGAGCCCCCCGGCCCCGCAGTACCTGAGGTGTGCAGGGAAGGCAGTGCTGGCCAAGCACAGCCCCAGGCTCCCGGCTCCGGGTACAGGCGCTGGCTTTGGTTGCAGAAATCCTCATTGACCAAGTCAGAGGTGGGGCAAGAACCGAGCTGGAGCAACACCAGGAACGGGCTTCGGAGCTAAAGTGGGTCAAGGGAGCCTGCAGCAGTCGGGAGAGAGAAAATCTCCTTTCTTTTCCTTGTTCCTGGCAGAGGAGCTGCAAATCTGTGCTCTGAATGCAGACACGGCGAGGGTGTTGGAAGACAGACCTCGGCTTAGAAAACACCCAGGGAAGCTCCCAGCTGCAGCGTGGGGAAGGGCACAGACCTGAGCCTGCGAGCAGGAGCTCTGCAGAAAGGGGGGGCTGCTTCACAAGGAATCACAAAGTCTTGGTCTGGGCTTTGGTTGGTTTTGGTTACAGACGTGGTTTCTGCTCAAGCTGCACCGGAAGAGCAGTCTCTGTGCTCTGTGTGCACAGAGCCGGGTCTGCCCCTGCAGCCTTCTCACCACTGAGAACGTGTTTGCTGCTGATCGCTTGATCTTTAGGACAAGGTCAGCCAGCAAAGAGGGGAAGGTGGCAGAGGGAAACCCTCCATAACCTGGGGTTTAACCCTGCCGGGAGCGAGCAGTTTGGCTAGAAGAGATTCAATGAAAACCAAACTGGAGACCAAAAGAACCGGAGAGGTGGGGGGAGCAGGGGGTGGAGAGACAGAGACAACAGCAGGGAGCTCAGGATCCCATCTGGAGGGGCAAGGGGCCAAAGCCACCGAGCAGACGGAGCCCAAGTGGCAGCTGTGAGGAAGGTGTCAAGTGCTCTGCGGAGGATCCTGCTCTAAAGGCATGGCTGGGACAGCTCCTCCCCACACCGCACTCATCCAGATGGTGCTTCATTAGCAAGGGCCCTCTCCAGATCTAGAAGCTGTTGTCAAACCCCCCGGGCATGGGGATAAGCAGCAGAGGGTTCTGTCCCCCAGCAGTGGGGGGCCCCACTGGTTAAACTGGGTTCCTGTTAACTTCTACATACACCAAGAGCTGCTTCTGCTCCAGAAGGGCTCAGTGAAGGATTTAATGCATCTCCGTGGCTGTGCTTCATGGAAGAACACCCGGCGGCTGCTCCAGCAGCTCCACACCAGAACCATCACCCAATCCATCAGAAAAGGGGGCTGTCTTCAACACAGGCCTTTAATGCAGGCACCCTTCCAGACCACACCAAGAAGCTATGAGGGCTCCGGGAGCTGCCAGAATCCTGGAATCAAGGCTCGGGAGAGGTGGCCACGGTCTCTTTTTCTTTAATAAAGATATGGAGGCGGGGTTTTCCCTGTTAAGGCAAGGACTGCATCCTGCTGCGGGGAGCTGGGGGCGCAGCTTCGATTACAGAGACAGAACAAAGGCAGCTCAATCACAACCAGAACGGAACTGTTACACTCGGAGGACAATTCTGAATCACGAACCCGAACAGGAGCCAGAGCCAAGCTCCTCCTGGCTCCCGTCCTGAGCCCGGGGCAGAACCGACTCTGAGGTACAAGACAATAAATTAAAAGTTCACCCCAAGGGCAGAGATCGCCCTCTCCTCAATGCGACGTCTTCTTCACTCCCTTCCCAAACCTGGCATCAAGCCCGAGGCCTGCAAAGAAGAGAAAACAACCCCTGAACCATGGAATGGTTTGGGATGCAAGGACCTTGAGATCCTCCAGCTCCAACCCCTGCCACGGGCAGGGACCCCTTCCACTGGAGCAGCTTGCTCCAAGCCCCTGTGTCCAACCTGGCCTTGAACACTGCCAGGGATGGGGCAGCCACAGCTTCTCTGGGCACCCTGTGCCAGCGCCTCAGCACCCTCACAGGGAAGAGCTTCTGCCTTAGATCTAACCTGAACTTCCCCTGGTTCATTACCCCTTGTGCTGTCGCTGCAGTCCCTGATGAAGGTCCCTCCCCAGCATCCTTGTAGGTCCCACGGACCCTCCACCAAGCGGCTTCTCATACAGCCAGCTCTGCTTTAGACCAGCGTCCTCTGTTGGCTTTGCCCTCACTGCACCCCATCGGTTTCAGCTCAGGTCAGGGCTTTGCTCTCCAGACTTACCCAAGAACACGAGGACCGTCCCCACCCACTGCATGGAGCTGATGGGGTTGGCAAAGAGGATGACGGATGCTAAGATGGTGAAGAACTTGCGGGTTGTGGTGATGATGGAACATGTCAGAGGGCCGAAGTACACCACGGTCATGAAAATGAAGCTCTGTAAGAGGCAGAGATGCCTGTTGTCAATGGGAGCAGGGAAAGTACAACAGAGATCGTGCTTTCAGGTGAGAACCACTGAGCCAGAGCTGAGTCTTATTTCAAATCTTGATTATTTGGGTACAAACTCAAACTGGTTTCACACTGAAGGAGCCAGGACAGAACACGAGCACTATCCACAGCATCCGAACGGGAGGCAGCCCTTCCTGCCCATCTCCCAGCTGGCCAAACACAGAGAATCCCAGCCTGGCTTGGGTTGGAAGGGACCTTAAAGCTCATCCAGCCCCAAGCCCTGAGCAGCAGAGGGGCAGGATCCCCTCCCTCACCTGCTGCTCAGGCTCTGGGGGTGCAGCCCAGCACACAGGGGGGTTCCATCCCCATGAAGCCTGGGGCCCAAGGGAGGTGAATTTACCTGACCCAGAGCACTGGTGAGGCCGAAGAGCAGGATGTTGTAAATGACGCTGGGAAATCGCTCTGTGAAGCTCAGGAACTCCCAGAGCTCCCCAGTGAACAGAATGCCTGGAACAAAGATCCAACCTGAGAAGCCAGAATCCTGAGCCCAGAGGCAGCCCCAGGAGCCACGGCCCCCGTGGTGCACAACAGGAGCTACTGATGGTGAGGACTAAATCCCAACACAGTGAAGAAAGAGAAGGAGAAGCCACCACGTCCCTGGCTCCTGAATAAAGCCACCACTGAAGCGCACATTCAGCTCTCCCAGAGCAGCTCCAGCAGTGCCCCCAGGAGCTGCTCCTCCCTGTGTGGGGCTGGAAGCTGCACTGATGCCGCTTCTCTGCCCGGCAATGGGGTAGGAACCGAGGTGGAGCCAGCGCTGGGCCGCTGCGCTCTGCAGGGGGCGATGCCCTCTGGTGGCTATGAGCAGAGCTGCACGGAACAGCCCAGGGTCCGCATCCAACCCCACCAACCCCAAGCGCTTCGTGAAGGGCTTCGTAAAGGGGGTTCCAGCCCCGCTGCTGGAGCTCGGCCGCTGCCGCTGGGCAGGCTCTGGGCGAGGAGGATTCTGCAGCGCGCTCCTTACCAGCCCCCAGGAACAAGGTAGACCAGAGGTTAACGTTCAGCATCATGTGGTTGGAACCCGTCTGGTAGTGAGCTCTCATGTGGTCCTGAGACACCCCAGTGAGCCCGTCCAGGGTCAGCGACAGCAGCTGAGGGAAGATAAGAGGCAGCGAAGGAACCCTCCCTCTTTATCCCTTCTCCAGGAGGAAAACCTTGACCATTGCCCAGCTTTTACATCCCAATCACCCACTGAACAGCAATGTGTGGCCTCAAACCAGGGGCCAGGAGGGGTGCAAATGCTCTCGCCCTGATCTCATTCCATGGCTCTGGAGCACTCCCCTCCTCAACCCCAGTGTCCTCCTGCAGACGCGTTTCCACATCATCTCATGGACATGCTCGAGGTCCAAAGGACACAGCCTTATCTGTGCTGCGCCCACTCCTTCTCAGCCCTGCTGTGGACTCACCAGGAGGAGCTCTCCGTAGCCAAAGACGTGCTCCTCGCTCCCAGCCACCCTCTTTGGCTTGTACAGGAAGAGGGCGACGCCGGCCACGATCAGGAGGACGCAGAAGTACTTGGCTGGGGGGTACCTCTTCCGCAGCAAAGTCACTCCTAAAAGCATGACTGGAAAGAGGAGAGGTCACAAGGTGCTGGCCAGCCCTCGCAGGGGAGCCCAACCCACAGCTAAAGCAGGGTCTGCTCTGCCCGTGCTGGAGCTATGAGGAAGGGAGGAGCTGTTTTGGTGGGTGAGGTCCTGGTTAAGGGTACCAGAGCCCCCCCCCCCGAGTGTACAAATTGAAATGCGAAGCTTCTTTACCTGGAATGGGCTTACAAGATTTGCCAAGGACCTGTGAAAGAAGGACAGGGTTAAACACCCGCAGAGCATCCTCTGGAGATGGCGGCAGCAGGAAGGTGACTGCACAGGATGCACCCCTACAGAACACACAAGGTGCTTCAAAGAGGCATCACCCCCCCCCCCCCCGGGGCCACCGCTGCATGAGCGGTGCCAGGCACCACCTCGAGCCCTCCAGCAGCAAATTCCCACCGTTTCCAGGGGCTGCTTTCCCTGTCTGAGCTCTCCAGGTCTCTGCTGACTGAAACGCAGCGAGCCCGGCCCAGAACCCCCCGAAGGCCCCGCACCGCACCTGTGTGGGGTAACTGACGAACTGCAGAGCCGAGTTGCTGGACACCATCGCGCCCAGGTAGGAGAGGGAGCAGGCGCCATAGAGCCAGCTGCGGGTGCGATCCACTTTGACAGCGTCGAACACATGGATCACTGCGGGGGGCAGAGAGGGGGGGTGAGAGAAACACCAGGAAACACCTCAGGGAACCCCGGACTGGTTTGGGTTGGAAGGGACCTCAAAGCTCCTCCAGCTCCAACCCCTGCCACGGGCAGGGACCCCTTCCACTGGAGCAGCTTGCTCCAAGCCCCTGTGTCCAACCTGGCCTTGAACACTGCCAGGGATGGGGCAGCCACAGCTTCTCTGGGCACCCTGTGCCAGCGCCTCAGCACCCTCACAGGGAAGAGCTTCTGCCTGAGAGCTCAGCTCAGCCTCCCCTGTATCCGGCTGGAGCCGTTCCCCTTGCCCCGCGCCCGCAGGCCCCCATGAGCGGCCCCTCACCCGTTACGAGCACCCCCGGGCCCCACTCACGGAGCTTGGCGAAGGCCGCGTTCACCACGCACTG